>NW_026267527.1:88107-98200 GCF_000697945.3 Frankliniella occidentalis | reverse complement strand
CTAAAAATCAAGCTCGAAACAAAAAAACAAAATTAGAATGTACAAAAGTATTACTAGAATGGCACTGTATACCATCCTAGGTACTTACAACGATATCAGGGTTTCCAAAATCATGAGCTTGTTGACGTATCCTGGACCTACCAGCCATATCATCAATTGCGTGTCTCAAACGAGATGAGTCAGCACGGAAAGTCCTTTTGGCCATCATAGCCAAACTGAGGAAAACAAATTAAATTTAAGAACTAAGCTTGAAACAAGTCACACAATGAGAATTTACAAAACAATTACTAGAATGGCACTGCCGGCCATCTAGGTACTTACATCGTTATCAGGGTTTCCGAAACATGAGCTTGTTGACGTGTTCTAGCCCCACCAGCCACATCGATTGCCTGTCTCAAACGAGATGAGTCAGCACGGAAAGTCATTTGGCCATCATAGCCAAGCTGAAAAAGAAGACACTAACATTTAAAACCAAGCTTAAAACAACTGAAACAATTAGAAATGTACAAACCAATTAATGTCTCTAAAATGGCCCTATGGACCATCGACTTACAGAACTGTTGTATTGGTTTCCAAAACTATTTTGGGCAGGTTGGCGTAGGTAACCAGATGGCACACCTGAGCCTGCAGCCATGGCAGAGGTCTCACCATTTGAAGAAGGCAATCGAGCGGGGATTGGTTGGTGCTATGACAATTACAGACATTTTGCCAAAAATATTTTCCACGTGAAAATTCAAGAAAAGCGTCACAAAACAATTATATTGTTTGATTGAGAAGCGCTGTTGACTATTACATATATGGGTGGTCGATTTCTAAAATGTCCTGGCGTTAGAGACGGAGTTGGCCTGGTAAAATCCATTTGTTCGACAGGCACGATCCGGTTCACCTCAGAAGGTGGAATGTAGTCCTTGAAATAGCAAGCATGAATAGGGTTCACCTGTCCATTGTTTCTTGGCAAATAGTGGACACAATGATGGATTTAGTCTCGGGAGGCAGCCTGAGGCAGCTCGTCTTAGAGGTCCAGCCATTCATATCTCTCGACCTCTGAAGCAACTCGATCAATGAGGCCGCGACTCGCCTCACGAGGCTAAATCCTTTACAAGGCACACAGCGAGCCATTCACCAAACAGACACCAATGATGGAGTGACCGGATTGCTCATTAATATAAGGCATTTGAATGCGATAGACAAAGAGCGTGAAGTGGTCCACTGAGTAATTGATCAAATCAATGGCCACCACCACGGCGTGTGGCCACCATCCATGCAGTGCAAGCACAACTGCGGCCTAACGGCGCAGCAGCTACACTAACCCGAACAATTTCACTCCAAAACACTCGGGAGTTTTTATGTCCATGCAGCAAACTGATCACTTCTCAATTTGGAAGGAATACAAGACGTTTTTACCAATAAAGCACACGTTTTAGAGTAGCAGGCAAATTGCTGCAGCCGCATGATGAAAAAAAAGGAGATGCGGGATAAGCCTATTGCACTAGAACCTTCGAGTTTCGCACTTCACCGAATGAGAAAAGTAATGCCTCCTTTATCCATTATCATGTTTTAATGACTGGACACGTGCGCGCTACAGCCCGCGCCCGGCGTTGCAATAGAATTGTCTTTAGACCTTGGCTAACGCCAGTCGTTACAGCGTAAAGAAGCAACAAGCACACACGCTGAGATTGTTACTCATCGACATGGTGATAGGATTACGGTTGTTTGAATGGATGAAATATTACGGAACTAAATCAACGTTCCGTTCGCGGTTCGCTGTCAATAGATACAACATTTCATTTGGACTTTTTCCTGTTTGACTTGATGGAGTGTTGCGATGATGAAGCAGAAAGGAGTTTACTCTATCCTTAATTAGGAGATTCGAGTCACTACACATTTCAGGATGGTTTAACTTTAGGTCTTCTCACAATTTTGCAAGTGCTCTTTTCGCAATTCTCACTCCCCTCTCAGCATAAGAATTTGAGGCGGGGTGGTACACAGGAGAATTTTTAAGTACAATAGGTGGGCCAATTTTGGTAAGCAGAACTGGCGCTTTGGGATGAACGAAACGCCGAGTTAAAGCGCCTAAATCGACGCTCATTGGAAACCATGAAAGGCGTTGGTTGCTTAAGACAGCAGGACGGTGGCCATGGAAGTCGGAATCCGCTAAGGAGTGTGTAAAGGTGGCCCTCCAATGAAACTTGGAACCCATCACCCATCATTTCAGATTTTGCTGTTTTTGATGCTGCCTGAGTTTTCCTTAATGCAATTTGGAAGTTTAGTAATGCATTAAATGCATTTTCACAGATTATGAACATGTTTGAGTGACCATATACTGGTCTACTCATAAATGATAGGTACTGATGGTTTCCTCATAGAAGCACCCTAATACCCGCAAAATTTGTGAAAAGGTGTTTCTGGCATTACTTAACTTCCAATTGACATTTAGTAAACTTGATGGAGCTGCTGGCGTCACAGCCTAACCACACTCTGACTTGGCAGACGCTGTGGACACGGCTAGTCGCCGAAGGATGGCTGATGGAAGACGTCGTCAACACCTCCCTTCAACTTGAAGAAAAATTATTAGCAATTGAGGTGAATGTGTTTGATCCTCAGACCCAACTCTATGTAACGGGTATAAAGCTTACTTTTGACGGTCTAGCTCAACTTCTGTTTCTTAATGTTGACCAGAATGATTTGTAGTGTGCAATGTGTATTGATGTGTGACTATGCGTTTGTATATACTAGATTAAAGAGGCATGGTAAAAAATAAATTTAAAAAAAAAACGAAAAAAAAAGCGCTGAAAAAGAAACAGAAAGTACGAGGGTACAAAGGAGGCCACATACCATGCAACCGACCTAATGCTGGAGTGCTGAAAATGTTGTAATGTCGACAACAAATTTTGCTCACACACCTCAAGTCACGTGCCCATTTCACATCCCTCCCACCCAAAAAACCAACAACAAAACAACATAACATTTAAACCTGATAACCAAGCATAGTCCTGGTCGCCTTTCATGGTGACTGATGTGGTAGAAGGGTTTCGTGTGAACAGCCGTTGCACACGAGTCAGTCGATCCTAAGCCCTAGGAGAAATCCGAAGTCGATGCGCTAGTCTTGCTATGCTTTTTGCCCTGTGCGAAAAACAAACAGAGGTGCAGACTGCCGTCGGGCGAAAGGGAATCCGGTTCCTATTCCGGAACCCAGCATCGGAACCGTTCCAATCGGGCTCTTAAAGCTCGTCAGGGTAACCTAACATGCCCCGGAGACGCCGCCGGGAGCTGCCGGGAGAGTTATCTTTTCTGTATAAGTGCGCACACCCCCTGGAAGCCTCTAGCAGGGAGATAGGGGGCAGCGCGCCAAGAGCATCGCACTTGCGGCGATGTCGGCAGCGTCCTCTCGGACCTTGAAAATCCGGGTGAGGGCCACGTGGACATCCGATCTGGTTCGTACCCATATCCGCAGCAGGTCTCCAAGGTGAATAGCCTCTAGTCGATAGAATAATGTAGGTAAGGGAAGTCGGCAAATTGGATCTGTAACTTCGTGATAAGGATTGGCTCTGAGGTTCTAGGTGAGTCGGGCTTGTCAGAGAAGCGGTCTGTTCTTGTGTCGGATGCCGGGCCTGGGTGAGGTCGAGCCGCAAGGCGAGATCAACCCCGGTCCCAGCGCTTCGGCCTATTCCGTGGACCTTTCAAGCTTCAGGGGGCCGTTGATCACGGCGGCTGGGCAACTGGCCGTCCCGCGCGTCTCCTACGGCCACCATCTTAAGAACAACTTAGAACTGGCACTGACCAGTAGAGGGTAGCGTAAAAAAAGGATTTGAGATATTGAAATGGCGAGTATGCGGAAAAGTTGTCTTTTTAGATGTAGAATCCAGTGCAATTTTTTATTTTGAGATCGGACAATATTTTCCGATCGCGCAACGAGCTCTAAGTTATGCATTAGCTCTTATGGGGAAAATCGTCAAAAACCATGAAAAAATGAAAATCAAAAATTTAGGCTTTGTTCATGATGTTTTTAGAAAATCTGTTTTCAGAAATGCAATCTACGCCAAAAAGGACATCCGGTGATGTATCACACTTGATTATTGCAACCCATGGTTTAGGCGGTGTAGGCTGCATAATTTGATGACTTTTGTGCAATTTGATGCAATTTGGGCTTAAATTGATACCTGGTCGGCACTGAACCGCTCACTATAATATCATGTGTGACACATCAGTGGATGCCTTTTATGACGTAGATTGCATTTCTGAAAACAGATTTTCAAAAAACATCACATACAAAGCCCAAATTTTCGATTTTCATTTTTTCATGGTTTTGGGCGATTTTTCCCACAAGAGCTAATGCATAACTTTGAACTCGTTGCGCGATCGGAAAATATTGTCCGATCTCAAAATAAAAAATTGCACTGGATTCTACATCTAAAAAGACAACTTTTCCGCATACCCGCCATTTCAGTATCTCAAATCCTTTTTTTACGCTACCCTCTACTGACCAGGGGAATCCGACTGTCTAACTAAAACAATGCAATGCGATGGACCTAGCGGTTGTTGACGCAATGTGATTTCTGCCCAGTGCTCTGAATGTCAACGTGAAGAAATTCAAGCAAGCGCGGGTAAACGGCGGGAGTAACTATGACTCTCTTGGGCAGCGCCTGAGAGACTCCACAAGTGCTCCGCTAGAGTATAAGGAGATGCCTAACTTGACTTGAAAGAGTCCGCTGTGCATCCTCCCCATCTCTAGACCATAAGGGTTTGGTGTGAGGGGTAGTAGTGCCGTGTGTCACCCTGCGAGGCAGCTACTCTAATCCCATTCCCAAGTGCCTACTGCTACCTCCTGGCTAAAGGCAACCCTCGGTGGCGCCGAATAAGGGACCAAATGACCGAACCTCTGTCGCGAAGCCTGGTCCCCGAACCAACAGCAGAGGTTATGCACCCGCTGGCAGCCCCAGCAAATGGCCTCGAGCCATTAGTTTTCATGTCCCCGCAAGTCATGAAAACTATACAAGCACCTTGCGGCTAATAATAAAGAAACTGAGCCTCGGATCGCTGTGGACCCAGACAGTGGCACAGCAACCACCTCTGGAGTGAACCAACCTCCGGAAAATGAAATAACAATCAGCCGAAAATGGCATCTTGACATTTCTGCACGAAAGGATGAGCAGAGGAAGCAACATATACGACGCTGTAATGCTATTCCCCCTGCAGAAAATGGGTACCCTTCCCCACTCTGCCAAAAAGCATGACCCTCATATCCATCCATGCTTCAACACTACAAGAGGGCCCACCCACTGGAATATAACCAGGATGATATTGATCTTATGCGTGCCAGAGCAGTGACCAAGAGAGGGCCGTATACTAAAGAGGAACTTACCAGCATAGCCCGTCATGAGCTATCCCTCCCAGAAGCCACCAAAGCCTCTGTCACGGCAACATGCATAGCTCTCTCTACCCTCACGAGCCGCTCAGCCGATGGCCTCAAAAAGGCTCGACAAAAAGATGAATACAAGAGTATCATCGCCTTATTGGCAACCCAACAACCTGAGCCGGCGCGCCAAGAACCTGAACTGAGTCATGACCACACAGATGAAATAGCGAAGGAAGATGAACAACCAGTCTCTGAAGTGTGCCAGCACCCGCTATTCCTAAGACTCGTAAGAGTTGATGCACCCTCCGGCCTGGTGCAAAACAATAACATAGCAATGTTTCTTAAGCAGATCCAAGATGAAACTTCCGATGACGTTGCTGGTATTATTGATACTGCACTGAATAGCCTAGAACCTGATGAGTTTCTGTTGAAAATGGACGCGAAAATCTTGTCCATTCATACCCATGAGAGCAAGCCTAAACCAAGAGCCAAGAGGCAGAAAAAGGCAACCAAACGAAAGGGAAACAGAAGCAAGAGACGCGCGGCAGAATACGCCAAAATGCAAAATCTCTCCCAAAAGAACCCTAGACAAGTCGCTGCATCTCTCCTAAAGGGGCAAGAGGTAGAGGTCGACGAACACCCCACTGCAGAAGCCATTGAGGAGTTCTTCACAAAAACGTATAGCAAAGTCACCCCAGAATGGCAGCCCCAAGAGCCACTGCCCCAACCACTGGTTGATGTCAGTTCACCAGTCACAAAGGAAGAGCTAATATCTGGACTTAAGAAACTAAAACAGACAGCAGCTGGCCCAGATAGGATTAAGAGACAAGTCCTTAGACAGATGAACCATACGGATCTGTTAGCCATCTTAAATCTTATATGGGGCACGTGCTTGCTGCCACCTATATTGCGGGCTAATAGGACCTGCCTCCTCCCAAAGGGGCGGCGATCGCAAAGATCCAAAGAACTAGATGCCGATCACCATTGCTAGTCGGCTCCTGAGACTACTACAGCAGATCGACGCGTCCTACGAACAAAGTTCGATCTCCTGGCGCGCCGTTTAACGCTGTCCGATCTCCTTTTCGGGGTTTGCAGCGAGGTGGAAGTTTAAACGCCTCGTACGTCTGTTCGTCAAGATCGTAGCATTTTATTTTTGGTCCATTGTGTAGCGTAATCTTTTAGTATCACATAGAATTTATTAGTTTCCTTTTAAGTGAACTCTCAACGAAGATATCACGGCTTGAAGCCTACGGTGCAAATAAAAGCTTAAAAGGAGATCGGACAGCGTTGAACGGCGCGCCAGGAGATCGAACTTCGTTGAACGGCGCGCCCGGAGATCGGACAGTGTTGAACGGCGCGCCGGGAGATCGAACTTTGTTTGTAGAACGCGTCGAGATCATATTCAAAAGGCTTAAAAATAACCTGCCCCTGAACTTCTCGCAAAGGGGGTTTACAAGCCAGGACGGCGTAATGATCAACAATACTGTGATCCAGGCAGTCATCAAAATTCACCGCAGAGATGGACGCCCCCTGATTGTTCTAAGCCTGGACGTAGCCAAAGCATTAGACATAGTGACGATTCAGTCAATCACAAACGCCCTCCGAAAGAAAGGAGTCGACGAGCATACAATCAAGTACATATTGGCCAACTACAATGGAATCTCGACGATGCTCGAATGCAATGGAATTAGAACAAAAATAAGCCCCCTCCTAAGAGGCACGAAACAAGGGGACCCAATGTCTGGGTTCCTCTTTAACCTCATAATTGATGAACTACTTGAACTCTTACAAAGAACACCCAGGAGTCAAGATCGGCGAAGGAACCGTAAAAGGATTGGCATTCACCGATGATATCGTGATGCTATCAGACGATATAAATTCCATGGAGGCAATGATACAAACGGCTCAGCGATTTTTCACCCACCACCACCTTGATGTCAATGTTGAAAAGTGCGCTGCACTCCAGCTACTCCGAGTACCAGTCACAAAAAGAGTTTGTGTCGAAACGAAGACAGCACTCAAATTTGATGGTAAGAACATCCCAACTCAAAATGGAGGAACAGTTTAAATACCTCGGGCACCAATACTCACACCTGGGAGTAAGGTGCCCTTCCCTATCAAAACTTGATGGGATGCTGTTGAGAATACAAAAGGCGTGCCTAAAACCCTGGCAAAAATTGATGATAATACAAAGATATCTTGTGCCTACCATCTACCATGGACTACAATATATAGGAATTACCAGTGGACACCTCAAGACTTATGACCTGAAACTGAAGGCTGCCGTAAAAGCGATCCTGAAGCTGCCGAAGACCTGCCCCGATATATAAATGTATCCACGCTCCACTCAAACTCGGAGGTCTAGCTATCCCCTGCATAAGAATTCAGGTAGCAGCAACCTACAGAAGAAGGCTCCAGAATGCCCAAATGAGCCGTGCCCCTGACATTATTGCCGCATTCCAAACTGAGGTAGTACAAACAACTATCAACCGCCTTGATGCTATTATCAAGCCATTGAACGGCAACCAGCCTGCTAATGTCAAGAGTTACTACAGGGAACAAGTAGCTAACTGTGCCCTCATGAAAGGGTTTCTGCAAGTTCAAGTTCCCAGCCAGTATGTGTACAATCCACCAAACTTCTGGAAATATGGCGAGTATGTAAAAGCCATCCACCTTAGATTTGGCCTCCTGCAAACGCAGTCAAGGCCGTGGGACCAGAGGGAATGTCGGAATCAATCCTGCGCTGATTCAGAAACTCTCTACCATATTCTCCAAAGATGTCCGGTTACACACTATGCTCGTATCAACCGGCACGACAATATCCAAAAGTCGTTGCAAGGAGCAATCCAAAATCACGGCGGCATCTTTGAAGAAGCACCCACAGTTCACAGAGTCGAAGTACCTGCAAATGGTGGCCTCCTCCCTGGGTGTCTCCATCAGACAAACAAAACATACATCCCAGATTTAATAATCAGAAGACAAGATGACACAGTAATAGTTGCTGACACCACGATTGCGTATGAGTCCTATACTAACTCGATGATGAGTGCTTATGCTCATAAGGAAAATAAATACAGCCAGCCCGATTTTATAAATGGCGTGAAGAGAAAGTATCGTGTCTCTAACGTTATAGTACAACCCTTTGTTGTAGGTGCCCGAGGTTCGTGGCACCCACAGAATGACAGACTTCTCCAGCTGCTAGGACTTCACTCTGGCATCAAAAATGTTGTAACCAAGGCTTCTTTACAGTTAGTGCGTGGTCTACATCTACATCTCTGAAGCCGGGGAGTCGTCTTGCGCGCTGGACGGACCGAGGTGAGATCCGCGTCACTTGAACATGACACATGGTTCGAGGCTCTGGGCGAGGTGGGAAGCTCATCAATTTGAATTCAAAACTTTCGCCACGCTCGAGAGGCCTTAAACGAGGTGGGCCCTGCCCTCGCTGGTCGCAGAGAGGTGGGCGCTGGCTCAGTCGGTCAGCAGACTCCGAACAGAGTGGTCGTCTTGTGCGCTGGACGGACCGAGGTGAGAACCGCAAAACTGAAACGCGACACATGGTTATAGGCTTTGGGCGAGGTGAAAATAACATCAATTATAATACAAACCTTTCGCCCCACTCGGGCGGCCTAAAATGAGGTGGGCCCTGGCCTCCCTGGTCGCAGAGAGGCGGGCTCTCGCTCAGTCGGTCACTGGACTCCAAGCAGAGCGGTCGTCTTGCGCGCTGGACGGACTGAGGTGAGATCCGCATCACTTGAACATGACACATGGTAAGAGGCTCTGGGCGAGGTGGGAAGCTCATCAATTTGAATTCAAAACTTCTCCATCAGTGGGAACAAGGGCTGAAATGACGGCGCAAAGGGACTTTACATGCTGCTTGTGCACGACAACCTTGACGGCAGTGTCATTTGCCTGCGTCTAGGATGCGCTAGGCAAGACATAGTTGTTGTTGGCAGTAGTGTGCGTGTGGTTTAGTTGCCTGTCCATCAGCGACTGATTCTTCTCCCCCGTGGTCAGAGAGTGCGTGTTGAGGGTGGTCCGCACACGCGAACCTGACTCTCTGCTTCCCACGGTAGCCCAGCTTTTTGTTGAAGTTGTCGTCGAAATTTTTATAAATTGTTCCAGTAATACGTATGAAGAACCTTGATTCATTCCAATGTCCTGGCTTATAACATTTCTTGCGTAGAGTGGCGTATCTGTTCCACAGATCAAAGGAACGGAGTGGGATCAAGAAAGTTTCTGCGTTGAGCAGATGGTTCTTGTGGTCCTTAACCTTGATGGCCACTTCATCGTCGACTATCTCCTTCTCCTCCCACTCAGACATTGTCATGTTTTGGAGAACCCCCTTCCTTTTCCCCTTCATGCCAATTATTTCCCAGCCTAAGTAACGTACCACGTTATCCCAATGTCTGCCCATTTCTGTCATACTTGTGTCCATCGCCTAATTTTATTCTTTTACTCTGTTCCAGGTAGTCCATTACCATTTGATTCGTACGGAAGTCGGTTCAAAATATAAGGGGTGGCCAGTTGAAATTTTTGTCACTCACCTTTTCTGGGACACCCTACCGTCCAAGGAGGACAATGATAGCTTTGATGACGGCGAAGAAAATGCTTTTGGCGACGATGGCCGGGATAACGATAATGATGTTGAACAGGATACAATTTCGGACAAGGTGACAAATTTGAAACGGCTCAACGACCAATTTTCTTCTCCTAAAAGTTGACTTTATTCTATTTTTT
>NW_026267527.1:83457-84360 GCF_000697945.3 Frankliniella occidentalis | reverse complement strand
GTCCTTAGAGATGCAGAACTCCACAAAGAACTCATCAACCGAATCTTTAGGGCGTCAAACCTGGACCAAAGTGGCAAAGAAAATTGGAAGAAGGCATGGGAGACCCTCCTCAAGTACGCATCGCCATTCACCGAAGCGGACAAAAATGCAGAGCGATTTAGGGTTGAGAGTAAGTAACATTATCCCTCTCTTTCCTTTTAAACTAGCTATGTGTACGCCAGACCACGTCTCGCGTAACAGGCTTCGCGATATCTCACGAAACTTTGGTACGCTGCGACGCGCCTGGCGCACACATAGCTAGGCCTGCGGCGCTGACACCCGAGACGAGCTAATGGGAAGGTATACGGGAACAGGGCCTTCCGGCACCAAAATTTGACATACTGAAACCATCTGTAGGGGTCTTATTACTCTAAAATTAGGAAAATGAAACTTTTGCTGTTCGGTAACGGTTTTCATTAAAAGTTCGAATTTCTACAGATTGATGTAAAAATCAACGTTTTAGTGGTACCAGATAATCTCACTGGTAATCGTGTCAATGAACGCATACGCATGTCCAAATTAATTCAACTTTTTTATTTAAAGGTATTTGGACACTAAAACTAAACATTCTGAAAATAGACCGAAATTCAATCGACTCGATTTTTTGGAAATACGTTCGTTACACAATTACCAGTGATCTAGGGACCCTTAAGCCCAAAAGGGGGTGTGGTTCGACCCTTAATATGTGGTTTAAGTATTACTCCCTTCACAATTCTGCGACATGAAGCCTTTGTTACGATTTAGTAGACCATTTTGTCTTTTTTTTACGTTGTTTTTGCCTAGAAATGACCCATAGCGCAAAAACGGACGAAATTTTCGCCCAGAGGGTTCTCTTTTCACGAGTTACCCCTTAGAAGCCCATAA
>NW_026267527.1:81808-82207 GCF_000697945.3 Frankliniella occidentalis | reverse complement strand
CCGCATTGATTTAAGACTAAACGTGTATTGAAAGCATAGAGGGACGCTAATTTTGCCGTTGCCGCAGGTGTGCGCGCGCAAGAACATGCCCATCTTCACCTCCAACTGGACGATGCAGTTCAACTAAAGAACAGCTAACGCATACATCTTCAACAAACAAATTTTACATGTAACAATTTTGAATTAATTCCTTTAAGTCATTTTTCTTTTAATCACAAAATATTGCGCGAAATTGTTGCATAGAAAATTTTCTTAACTACGGGTCCGTATATGGTTAACAAGAATCGACAAGAATTGTTAACGTTTTTGTTCTTGCAGGAGGCTACTAAGATTCTCCCAGCTGCTCGTCTGGGTGACAGAACTACCGAGCGGTGTCTGCACCCTGCTTGCAAAAGCAAA
>NW_026267527.1:74859-76733 GCF_000697945.3 Frankliniella occidentalis | reverse complement strand
ACAAAGTGGCGTATGTCCAAAAATAAAAATTTTACAGGAGAGGCAAAACTAGGTTTGTAATTGATCTGCAATATAGAATTTTCAACCTAGAGCTGAAAATTTTAAATATTGTATTCCTTTTTTGATATGTTACATTTTGATTGTTACCCTGTGTGGGTAACATGCATAGTAGAGGAGATAAGGGACATTCGCCAATTTCATGTTGAAATAAAATGTGACAAAGAGGCGAATGTCCACAGAAAATTTGACATAGTGGCGTATGTCCAAGAACCAGTTTGACAAAGGGGCGAATGTCCACAGAACTTCTGACAGAGTGGCGTATGTCCAAGATCCAGTTTGACAAAGAGGCGAATGTCCACACACTAAAATCTTATGAACTTTTTTGATCATAGTTACAGATTTCTGTAAACATGCTCGGCTTACGAATTTTTTAACACGCAGAAAGGCACAAAGCGGGAAAATACTGAAAACCCTGAGATTACAAAGAAGCTTGAGACAGTACGGTAAAGGCTGTGAGGAAGTCCTTCTCCTACCAGGCCAAGAAACAAGCTGCTGAAGGAGATCGCTGACAGGCAGGAGCGGGCCAAAAAATCCGAAGAGAGGGGCGGCGTAGGCAGGAGAGTGTAAAAGATATAGCAGAGAAGCGTTCTTTGGCGATGAAGACCAAGGAGCACGCAAAGGCATCATCAGCCTGTGGGAATGCACCAAGCACCTATGAGAACACTCCAAAGAAAGCCTCAACGCTGCTCAATGCTGCCTCCTCCGAAACTCCAAAGTCCACGACTTCAAAGAGATTCATAAGTGAAGTAGAGTCCAGTGAGTACAGTGCCGACACGCCCAGGTCAGCAAAAAAGAGAGACATGTGTGAGGTGGAAGATACAGAGAAAGGACTCTCCATCATACTCCCTGGCGGGCCGTCAATCAGAAGTCATCGAGGAGGGGCCCCGGCAAGAAAAGTGTGAGAGGAACCCCACAGGATGTTGAAGTTGCAAGAAAGGCAGGGGTAAATACCAATACTGTTTCTACTGTATTTTCTGACCTTGTTTAAGACACGTCGTAATGAATGCTTTCTTTTTAGTTGAGGATCTTCCGCCAAAACGGAGCGGAAAATAATCCAAATCCCTTCTGCTTCAAATGCGAAGACGTATCCACAACTAGATGGTCACTTCATGGGCCACGTGCCCATAAGAACATCAATATGACAAGCCTAAATGCCGTCCAGGCTCTTTACAGAAGTGGGGCACGGGGCCCTTTCCACGAGGACGACATTGTAAAGCCTCTGTTGGCGTACATGCCCGCCGATGTAGCCGCAGCGTACGTCTCTGGGCTGAACCGTAATATTGGCTTTGCTACGACCAAAATAGAGGAAAAAAGCATGAGGTGGCTGCCTGCAACCTTTTGTGATAACGTAAGTTTCGCTTACGGCCTAATCGCAACACCGTACAGATTCTTGTAGTGTTATGTACTAAACTGTTCTTCTGTTGCAGGATTTGAAGGTTTGCCATATGATGTGGTCAACGACCGTCAATAGGAGCTTGACGCCATCGCAAATTGTGTAGCAAAGGAGGCGGAGGGGACACCTGCACCTGACATGCCTGCACCTGACATGGTTTGACACTGATATTTTTATTGATTGTATTTTTTAGCTTCTTGTTTATGATGCTAGATTTGTGTTGTTTGATTGATTCTGTGGATTCGTTCTTTATCATTATATATCAGTATATATATATATTAGAGGGTAGCGTGAAAAAAGGATTTGTTTTTCGAGAGCGAAGAGAATAAGAACAAAGTGATAGAGTACATCAACCTCATGTACCAATGGAAATGTGAGGATCCCGACAAATTTGCTAAACAAGCCAAAGGGCGGGCTAAAA
>NW_026267527.1:74299-74809 GCF_000697945.3 Frankliniella occidentalis | reverse complement strand
AGCTGCATTCCCCTTCGTGCACGCCCTGCTTCCGAACAAGGAGCAGGCGTCGTACACTTCTGTGCTAGAAGTGGTCCTGGACAAGTGCGCGGCGGCCCAGATCCCGTCACCGGAGCCAGCAACAGTCGTCAGTGACTTCGAACTCGGCATCATTAACTCCGTCACCACTGTCTTCCCCGACGCCGACCTTCGTCTGTACTTCTCCCATCTTGGCCAGAGCGTCTACAGACATGTCCAGGACGTGGCCTACCGTGACCCCGATGACAGGTCAGTCAAAGAAGGTGTTCTACTTGCGAGCATGCGGCAACAACCTCACCCTATAGTGGGCGTGCAATAAAAAGGTGGACCATGTGGTCATTGGGTCAAACCTTTCTGGATTAAAAGAAATGGGTGAAAAAATGGTGGGCAAGGTTGAGTTGGGTGTAACACACAGTTAAAGTCTTATGAAGCAAAATGCCAAATGCTTCGTACCTACGAAGGATTTGCTCCGTACGAAGCGTCCAAATCCTT
>NW_026267527.1:66453-73399 GCF_000697945.3 Frankliniella occidentalis | reverse complement strand
GAGTCTACTGCGCATGCGCAGTTCGCAGGCTGAGACGGATCCAGCAGCCGCTCGGCCGTTCCGTTTCCGCTGGTTCGCTTACCCGAAATACCCTATTGAGTGCCATTGACCGGTAATTCCCAAATTTCGAGTAATGAAGAATGAAACATGTGACACGACTTTCATAACTTGCCACCTTTCGCCCCCCCCCCTTAAAAGTCGACGTGTCGGCGCCCCTGCGCGTCGCAACGTAACAGTGTTTCGTGAGATATCGCGAAGCCTGTTACGCGAGACGTGATATGGCGTACATACAGCCAGTATATGTGTCCATGCACCACTAAAACTCGGAGAACTGGCAATCCCGAGTATCCGAATACAGGTCGCAGCAACTTACCAAAGAAGACTCTAGAAACGACTGATGCATGGAGCACCAGACATTGAAGCTGCCTTACGTACTCCAGTAGTACAAACAATGATGAACCGGATGGGGAACATCCTCAAGCCATTGAACAGCGATCAAGCAAACCATGTCAAGAGTTATTATCAGATAGCTAAGTGTGCACTAATGAAGGGATTTCTGCAAGTCGAAGTACCAAGCCAAGATGTCTACAATCCCCCCTTCTTTTGGAAGTACGGCGAGTACATCCGTGGAATTAACTTAGATTTGGCCTTCTGCCGACCCTGCACTGAGACCAGCCTAAGGTCCGTCTTTTCACAGCACGGGCAGCATAGAAGTTTGCAGGCGAGAGGGGGTCAGGTAAAGACGGACCTAAGGCTGGCCTGGCTATATCAAGACCATGGGAGGGAAAGGCATGTCAAAATCCATTATGTGCTGATCAAGAAAGCCTTTACCTTCAGAGATGCCCAATTACACACTACGCGAGAATTAACTGTCTCGACAACATCAACAAGATGCTTGTCAACGCTATCAAACAAAACACGAGCATCTTTGAAGAAGCACCCACTACAAAAGGGGTCGACGCGCCAACAAGTGGTGGCCTCCCCCACGGGTGTCTCCACCACACCAACAACTCATACCAGCCTGATATAATAATTAAAACATCAGAGGCCGTTATTGTCGCCCTCCCCAGCCTAAGTGAAGCGTGTACCGCCCAGGCCCCTCCCAGTCGTGCCCGTGTACACTACTAAGAAAAGTCGCTTAGTAGGAAAATTTGGCGACAACTGCATTACAAGTCCCCCTGTAACAGCACATGGGTACTGTAGCCGTGAATCATTCAGTCGCCCACCCCGCGATAGCGTGATGTCTTTGGCCACACACTTATTGGTGGTGGTGCCCAAATGGTTGAGTGGCTGCCAGCTACGCTTCGATACAGAGTTTCTAATTTCACCACTTTTCCTAAATCCGCCAATATGGCCATCGGGGACCAGGCCCGCACAAGCAGCAATTGGTGCAGCAATATAGACGATGTTTACTACCGAGTGACGCCCAACATAGAGTGTGGGCCTCAAATCTTGTACAACTCTGCCCCAGAGGCCGCTGTAACTGCAAAGCACAAGGCCGGCATATTCGAGAATAAGGCATTTACTACTGAGCTGGGTAAGATGGACGTCCCCGGCAACCCTCAGCAGCAGGCGGGACTGGGTGTAGTTTGATCAAATGGGCGAGAAGTCGTGTGCAACGTTGCCTTTAAAACTCATCAATCCACTTGACGTTTGAGCACAAACGGGGTGTAGATGCGAGTGCATCTCACTCCAAATACCAACTAGCTATATGTACGCCAGACCACGTCTCGCGTAACAGGCTTCGCGATATCTCACGAAACACTGTTACGCTGCGACGCGCCTGGCGCACATATAGCTAGGCCTGCGGCGCTGACACCTAAGACGGGGTAATAGGAGTGTATATACAATTTTTCGAAATGAAGTCTTTTAAACGATTTAAGCGACTATTTGATTATTTTCACCTCATTTTTGCCAAGAAATGCCCCCTAGCACCTAAACGGTACAAGATAAAGCCAAACGGGCGAAATTTTTGCCCATAGGGCTCTACTTTGACGAGTTACCCCTTAGGGGCCCATAAAAAATATTTGAAAAAAATAATATTTTGCGACCTGTGGTTTTTGATTTTTTTTTTAAAGTCAATTTTTGAGCTACAGTGCCCATCTTCGAACTCGATCTGTCTTTTTATGATACAAAACGACCCTGAAATTCCCAGATCGCTGTCTCAATTCTTTCTCGAGTTATCGTGCGGACAGACAAACAAACAGACAAACAAACAAACAGAATGAAACTTTTCCGGTCAGTGGAGTAATGGGCTTCGCTAATCGCTCAGCCAACAACTTTTCACCGATGATCCAGAGATCCATGACTCAAACGTCTTGCTTACGGCTATCTCCGCACTTAAACTTTACGAGCCCCTCACAAATGTAGTTTTGCCTGGGGAATCCCTCTCCCCATCCTCCTATATTCTTTGCCACCCGATTTGGCTCCAGTTTAAGAAGGAGATCGAAGAGGTGGTTAAAGCTCACGAGTACATTCTGAACCCTCAGCAAAACAGTTTTGCAACGCCTTGACCGAAAAGTAATAATCGAACACAAACTGCACATGACGACGATAGACGGGAAGACAAAGTGCATCCTTACTGACACATGAACGACTACATGCTGCATATGCGGCACTACACCCAGCTAAATTCGTGTAGACCACCGGCAGCAGAAGAAGGTTGACTAATCGACTTTCAGAATTGGTTTGTCAGTCCTCCATGCCCGTATGCGGTTTCTAGAGTTTGTGCCTAAGATCGGTTACCGACTGGATTTTAAAAAGTGGGGGGCAAAGACGAGCCTTTGGGCAGACCGTAGGAGTGAAGTACAGGAGGCTGTCCTGCTGGAGCTTCTCATTTGTGTGGACGTGGTAAAACCGGGTGCGGGCTTTCCTATTGATGGAAATACGTCCCGCGGATTTTTTGAAGATCCCTCAGCAGCAGCTCGGGCTACTGGTGTCGACGAGGAGTTGAACACTACGTTTGCTCACATTCTCACATTTCTCTCCGCCACAGTGCACATTAATACTGATAAATTCAGGACGCACAGCAGAGATACAGCCACCAGACTACAACACGACGCGTCCTTAGAACAAAGTCTGATCTGTTTGCGCCCGTCAACAAAGTCTGATCTGTGTGTGCGACGCTCAACAAAGTCCTATCGGTGTGTGCGACGCTCAACAAAGTCCGATCTGTTTTTGGCCGCGCTCTGCATCGCTGGTTTAGTTTATTGCTATCTTCACTAATATTGACAGTATATAAAACGTAATGACTGCTATGTGATCCTAAGAGATTGAAGAATAGCTGAGAGCGAAAATGTTAAGCAAAGATACAGAAACAGAATTGTCACAAAGCTTCAAACGTTCGCCTCCCGAGCTTGAATAACATCGGCCCCATGAATAAGAATGTTGTTGGCTGAGCGATTAGCGAAGCCCATTACTCCACTGACCCGAAAAGTTTCATTCTGTTTGTGTGTTTGTTTGTTTGTTTGTCTGTCTGTCTGTCCACACGATAACTCGAGAAGGAATTGAGATAGCGATCTGGGATTTTCAGGGTCGTTTTGTTTCATAAAAAGACCGATCGAGTTCGAAGATGAGCATTCTAGCACAAAAATTAACTTTTAAAAAAATCAAAAACCACAAGCCGCAAAATTATATTTTTCCAAATATTTTTTTACGGGTTCCTAAGGGGTAACTCGTCACAGTAGGACCCACTGGGCAAAAATTTCGTACGGTTTGCTCTATCTTGTAACGTTTGGGTGCTAGGGGGCATTTCTTGGCGAAAATGAGGTGAAAATGGCCAAATGGTCTATTAAATCGTTTAAAAAAGGAATTAAAATCGAGAAATTGTATATACACTCCTATTAACTTGTCTCGGGTGGCAGCGCCGCAGGCCTCGCTATATGTGCGCCAGGCGCGTCGCAGCGTAACACTGTTTCGTGAGATATCGCGAAGCCTGTTACGCGAGACGTGGTCTGGCGTACACATAGCTAGTGTACAGCCTGGGGCATGTAAAACCAACGATACAATTATACGTGGAGGCGTGCTATTTGTAGACTAAATTTCCTGAAAAGTGTGACATCAATAGTGCGCCCGCAGCTCAAAACTCTGAGAATGAGAGAAAGGCGTTCCAATAACTCCTTGTTAAACCCCAGTGACCCTAGATGCTCTCTCCACGTCTTCAAAAAACCGCCTAGCGGTATGGCCATCATTAGTGTTTCCAAAACCTTGCTTCAAGCTGTCCAGTAGTAGTCCGGACTACTACGGCTGTCTCGCGTCTATGAGGAAGTTGCCCGATAAGAGGAACAAGAAGAAGGTGGCACTGAGGAGGTGGCGTGGCGTAGCGCCGTCCCTAAACAAAGCAGAAGATGAGCGACAGTCTAGCAGAGGTTAGGATGCGTGTCGTTAGATTTCAAACAGTTTAGAACGGGCCTATGCATATAGCACCTTGGTACCACCTATACCAAAGTTTATAACGACAGTTGAGTCATTATCATTGAGTTAAAATTGTGCCAATGCAATATGTCCGTACACTAACCTAAACAACGACACCGGGACGGTTTAGAGGATTGTATAAACTTACTTTTCCGAAGCCAAACTTTGCAGAGGCACTTTTTCACACAAGATTGTTATGCCGGTCTGGTATCGACCCAATTTTTCTTTACAAATTCTACAAAACTTGATTCATGATCACACATCCACTTGCGACAAAACACAGTATGGCCGCCGGCGTTCTGCTTTGTTTAGGGACGGCGCTACGCCACGCCACCTCCCCAGTGCTACCTTCTTTTTGTTCCTCTTATCGGGCAACTTCCTCATAAGTATCTTGAATCATTGGCTTTCTATCCTGTACGCTTCTCTTCTGCGCATCGGTACATGCTGACCATGTTTTGTTAAAAAGCTTGTACCCCAGTCGAAGGCCCGTATCTTCGTGTACATTTTTGCGCCTCCCGCCCGAATCGGGTGTCAGCGCCGCAGGCCTAGGTAGATGTATGCCAGGCGCGTCGCAGCGCAACAGTGTTTCGTGAGATATCGCGAAGCCTGTTACGCGAGACGTGGTCTGGCGTACATCTACCTAGTACCCTTTGACCAGCATGACATGAAGGCAACTCGACATAACTCTTCACTGGTAATATGCCACACCATAATCATCTAAACTATCCAGAAAACTTTCTTCGCCTTTTCATGTCAATGTTTTCACTCTATACAAAAGGGGATAAGTCAACTTAACTCTTTTGACCACCTGTGACAGAAAGAGATAGGCTGACTTCACTCGTTTTGCTCTAGTTGATGTTTCAGGACTTTTGGGTTAAGCCGACTTGTCCCCTATTGGTGTGTGAAAATTATGAAGCCAAATGAGTTAAGTAGACTTATCACTTTTTAGAAACCACTGTATTTTTCATTTTGTGGGAGGTATCCCCATAATATTTGGTAGACAGAAGCGGATTATAATGTTCTATGACATGGCATGAAAATCTCATTTTGGGGGTAAGTCAAGTTATTCCCTTTTCCGCTTCACCATTCAAATGTTTGTGAAGTAGCGCCATCGGCTGTCAGTCGAAAACCGCGTCATTCTACGTGGAACCGTTCGTCTGTGGGAGCGCAAGGACTGGGTAGACTGAGTCTCGAGTCAAGAGGCTTGTCGGACCAGCACTCCTTCATGTTTCAGTTTAGCTCAGCGGTCTAAGGCGTCGACTTCACACCAAAAGAAGCCGAGGATCCAAGGAACGAGTCCCAGCCGATACAAGCAGCGCAGTGTGTCCCCCCAGCATTGTAACACAGATGAGCACCCCATAATTATTAGGAGGGCCTCCCCTCCGACCGGGCGCCAATCGGACAGTCCGACAAGAGTTACCGGCAGAGCTCTGCAAAATCGACAAAAGTGACCGAACGCCGCTGACCACCCCCGGCCTGCGAGCCGTGGCGTCAGGCCGTGGGCCCGGTCGGTCTCGCTCGGAACAGACCGACCGGCGCGCGGTCTAAGCTGACCGCGGTGCGGCTGGTGGTGGATAGCGGTCTGCGGAGGCCGCGGAGGCTGCGAGGAGGAGGGAGCGGGAAGGCAGTCCAGTCAGCGTGAGAAAGGGGGTCTGCACTGCGTGACGCCTACTTATAGGGGGTTGCGCACATGCGCACCGCGCACCGTGATTGTGATTTGCCTACCGTTCAGGCGGTGATTTATTAAATGTCGTTTGTATGTAGCACATAATATAATTTTATTTTCCATTTGGAAAAAAGGTACAAAAATAGAAAACAATAATCATTATCGACTAGAGATATGACTAGATATCGTCAGTCTTCTAAAAGAATTTTAACAAAGAAAAGCTTGCTAGCTAGTGGCCAGACGTCCGCAATTTCTTCTTTAGGAAGTCATAGAGGAAGAGCATTGTATCCACAGATTGTGGTGAGAGACAATTTCTTCGCGGGGATATTAGCCTTCCCGCAACACTAAAATTTCTCTCACTGGCAGAGCTAGATGCAGAGGTGGCCAGTATCATGCGGACGACGCGTGAGAGTATTGGTAACTCTGGGCTCTGGAAAAATAATTGATTTTAGTATTCGCGCATTAAACCACCCTCACCCTTCCGCCCTCATACTTTCAAATAGTTACAAGTATCAGAATAATCACGTACCTTCTCCTTCCACCACTGGAGCAGGCCCTTTGATCTGACAGCGTTACCGGACGATTGCACCAGCACCAGGTATTTATCTACCTCGTCCGCCACATTAGGCGCCTGCTCGCCACCCAGAATCGTCGCGTACTCGTCGTCCGAGGACACGCGGCGGCGGCGCCTTTTCGCAGGGGGTGGGGCAAGCTGGTCAGGCAGCAGGCCGCGACGGCGCATGATAGTCTCCTGCTCCTGGCAGAGCTCTCGCACTCTAGCTTTCATCTGAGGAACAAGCAGGCCCGCCCTTCCGCCAAACGGAGTTGCCAGCTCCACTTCGCTGCGCCGGCAACTCCGTTTGGCAG
>NW_026267527.1:54217-65653 GCF_000697945.3 Frankliniella occidentalis | reverse complement strand
GACAGACACGAGAGCGGTTGCATAAGCCCGCTTTAATGCTTTTTTAAAAGCAGAAGGGCGGGCTAAAAAATGAGCTTTGATCATACAAGTGTTAAGTATGTTTTGATCTATTATATTCGCACTGCACGGCATGCATACCTGCTCTCTCTCGTCCACTGAGAGAATGTTTAACAACGGTATTTAGCAAAGGTAAAACAAATTGATTTAATGTGCGTTAATATATCTGTTAAAAATGTACGTTCGGTTAGAAGGAGGGAGAAGTCCGGAAAGGAAAAATCCGGCTTGGGTAAATAGGGGAAGGTGGGGTACAGTGGGACACGGGGTACAATGGGACAGAGGCGGTATCATCTATTTCTAACAGTATTCAGATGTTGAAAAAATTTGCCACGTTTCGCACTAAAGAGTTCTTCGTGGTGGCATTAATGATTGGGGGCTGGCTGAACATGTTTAAAGAACAGAAAATGGGAAACGAAAATAAGCTCCAAAAGTGGTGGAAACCAAGGTGACGTTTCGGATCAGTTTCCCATTCTTTGCGTTTAATAATTTGCGATTGAAAATCGGTAAGGTGGCTCACCGATATGTAGTTTCTTACGACACAATTACCAGCGTTTGGTTTTGAGTTGAATCCCAAAATACCGAAAAGGAAAGGACTACAACACGATAAGAGCGATAGGTACACATTGGGACAGCCCACCAGAGAAGTGTCCGATGTGACACTTTAAAAATTCTAAAATAGTCTTATTTTGCAATACACTGACTCCAATCATGGTTCTGTAGAGTTGTAGACCGCAACACGGTATGGATGTGGTGCAGTCATAAGTCAAATTTTTACTGTCCCATTGTACCCCGTACCCGGGAACATTGCGACAAGCAACATACTTTGGAAAAAATCATCTGCTGACAAAGACTTAGCGAAACGACATCTGGGGGCTCTCATTTACGATAGACAACACTTCAATGTACAGGCTGGGCCAACACCGATCAATCTAACTCACACGGTTTCCAATCTAGGGCAAAAACAAAAAATCTGTCCTAATGGTCCCCACCTTCCCCTACTTTGCCCACGGTTTGCATTTTTCCCCGCCAATGGGCTTGGCGACCCCAGTCTTCAAGCCCTGGGCAGGCAGAGAGCCTTTGCATGCCCATGGTTGTAAATTAGCAAGTATGGCTTGTGGAGTCACCCAGCGCACCCATTGGCCCCGTGGGCTTGTCAATCCACACTCCCACTGGGCGGGGAATTTTGACCACCTAGGGCTTGTAGAGTGGGACTGCCAAGCCCAGGGTAGGTAAAATCGCAAGTATTTTTAGCCCGCCCTTCTGCTTTGAAAAAGATATCCAGCGGGCTTATGCAAACGACACTTGTGTCTGTCTGTCTGTGTGTCTGTCGGTTCCACTAGAAGGAGATGTGCTAGAGAGTTCAAATTTTCAGGGTTTCTTAAGGTCCACTCCTAGAAACCGCAAAATAGAAAGGAAACTCTCCCCCCACCCCCAACACACGCTTTCTAAGCAGAAGGGTGGGTTGTAGTCGCGGTGCTTCACCGTTACATACCTTTCTCGAGTCTTTGGGGCAAACTTAAAGACGTCGGGTTTAAGCGGGCCGAAGTCCCGCTTCAGCATTCGACCATGTTCTCCAGCAAATCGCGGAACAGAAATGGTCGGGCCGCAGGCCCGACCATCGCCGCCGGCAGGCCAAGCAGGCCCGGCTCCTGCCGAACGGAGTTGCCGGCGGAGCGAAGCGGAGCTGGCAACTTCGTTTGGCGGAAGGGCGGGCCTGCTTGTTTGTATAGTGTGTAATTGGACGCCCGATACGACCCATACAGCCTGAATGGCGACCGGGGAAAGATTAGCTACGCACAGGGGTGTTACTTTCCTCAGTCCTAGCGCCAAAACCGTAAAAGATAGATGCTGGGTGTAAGCGAGCCGATTGTAGTTCAAGATTTATGCTTTCCATTGGTGTAATTGGATGTCCAATACGACCCACGACCCATACAGCCCAAATGACAGCCGAAGGAAAATCGTTGTCAGTGGCAGCGCCGCATTGCCGCCGCTGACACTCGGCTGCTCGCTGCTGCGGCGGTGGCGGTGGCGGTGCAGCTTTGCCGCTGACAACGATTTCCTCCGGCTGCCATTTGGGCTGTATGGGTCGTATCGGACATTCAATTAAACCAAAAGAAAGCTTGAACCTTGTACCACAATCGGCTCGCTTACACCCCGTCTACGGTTAAGGAGCTAGGGCCGCGAGAAGCGCCGCGCGCCACCGCGCGCCACCGCGCGCACACAAGGCCCCGTGCATAGCGGCCGCGCCGGACCTCCTCCCTCCTGGGAGGTAGGCAACGGCGCGCTAGCCGCGAGGGGTCCTCCTCTCTCCAAGTGGGTGTACAACGAGTTGCGTGAGTGGCCGCGAGTATTCGAGAGTATTAGCGAGTACCCGCGAGTTTATGCGAGTATCCGCGAGTATAAAGCGAGTATTTCTCGATTTTTTAGCGAGTTTTCGCAAATTTTCCGCGAGTTGTCACGAGTTGTCGCGAGTATCTTGCGAGTATTTTTCCTCGTGTACAACGAGTTGGCGAGTGGAGGACCCCTCGGCTAGCCGGGCCCGGCGAAGTGGGGGTCAGCTTTTTCGCCCGGCCGAGCGGCGCGGCGGGCGGCTGTTCGCAGTCCTTCTCCTCATTCGTCCAAGGCGTCATTGTTGTGGTAGAAGTCATCTGTAGATGTCTTCAAGAGAGCATGGAAAGTAGAAACACTTTCTGAGCTAAGGACAATTTCAAAGATTATGTATAATCATATTTGAATTACCTCGAGTTATCTTTTTTCCGGTGGTTTCACTATGTGAATGATTCTGGGGTCATCTGGAGCGTCAACATCTTCAGCAGGCCCAAAATGATGAGATGTCTTGTATGTCTCCCAGCCACCACCAGAATCATCCTCATCTTCATCGTCACTGTCATTCCCATCAAGGGATATCACCATCTTCAAAGGATTGACTGGATCTTCATTTTTGAGTTCTGTCTCATATGTTTCAACAATCCTTTTCTCAATCTTTTCACAGACTCTCTGCCATACTTCCGGTGTTACTGTCGCAAGGGCTTCCTCAAATAAAGTCAACATCATTTTCTTAGAATAATCATGGTTTCTTCCAACGTGTGCGTCAAAGTATCTTTTGACTAACCCCCACACCACCTCAATGTGAGTAAAGCATGCGTGCTAGGGAGGTGGTCGTAGTCGCATGTACAGCACCTTTCAGGCAGGGATTCATCATGTATTTCTTTGGTTTCCTGTGTAGTTGTACCAAAGGCGACATCTCGGGCCTCAACATAGCCTCACCAAACGGCCGTCTCATTGTAACCACTGTTTTATTTCAGGCCTGTTTGTGTTGGATGTCGGCTGCTTTTCATCTTCTTCCTGTAAAATAGCAGGAACAAGTTTTAGTGTACAGTTCTACTTCCACAATATTGCCATGCAAGGACGAACAAAATTACAAACACGTGTCAACAGCGATTTTCAACGAAATAACAAAAGCGAAAAACGCAGATGGGCAATTTTAGGGCATTAAAAATAATGAAAAGGCGTTCATTGTTCACAGGAGACTCGCCGCTATCTAAGTCATAAAACGACCATCATCCTCATGTGTTAGAATACATGTTACTGTATAGTGTGAAATGTATCCTTACACTTTATGTTTCCTTTTTATAACAGCCAGTAGAAGGCATTGACAAGAGAACATCTGCAATAAAGAAACTACCCCCCGCCCCCCTCCAACTGGCTGTGAGTCTCCTTCAGCACATAGAGCATTACTACTTATGATAATCAAGCAAACCCCACAAAGAAAGCAGCCAAAGTCACCACTTACAATGAACAGAAAAATGTAACATAAACCCAATGAGACATACCAATAATTATCAGACATCAGTTACCTGTGTAAATACATGCATTTCATTATTCAAACTACCCCAGAGTTAGATATAGAAAAGTAAGACGACATATTTGTTAGTTAATACATTCATTAGAATAATGACAAAATTTGGAAAAAGATTTTTAACTTGCCTTGCAAAAGTGATACTTCGTGTTGTCTATAGTGATGATAGAGGGCTCTTCAAGATTGGGAACTAAGTCCCAAGAGAACCATCTTTTAAACATTTCACCATTCATGTCTCCATGGTAATCGTCGCCTGGTTGAGGTTTCCGCTTCGAAGACCACACTCTACCTGTTCCCGATACAAATCTTCTGCGCCCTTCTGCATGGATAACTATGTACCGACCACCACTGCTGATTTTTTTTGATGGACACGAACGAATGTCCTTGTCCTGCCAAGTTCTGGTCAGTCCAGAGCCGTTGAGAAAGCAACAAGTTTCATCAAGATATTCCCTATATTTTTTGCCTTCTAGATATGTCTTCCTAAACCTCCTAAGGAATTCCAGTCGCAGCAAGGTGGTTCTTGGTTTGTCCTTTAATATAGAGCCTGGTTCCATCTTTTTCTGAAACTCAAAACCAAGATCATGTAAAAGTTTGCGGAGGGTTTCTTTTCCTCCATGAAAATCAATGCCACCCTCTCTGCCAAGCAAATTGAAAATAGAAAATGTCATAACAGAAAACCACATAAACATTGAGGAACACTGATGTAACAACCTACTTGACCTTGTCCAGTAGTACTTTATTAGTTACATGCAAACCTGAAAGCCACATAAGCTAGTCTAGTCAACAAATCCTTACTAAATAAATTACAAATAACCAATAGACCTACTTACGTTTCCTGTGAAACTCATGTATTAAATTTAAATTTCATCATCTGACCTCCCCTTTCATTTTTTTCTTCTTCATACATGTACTCTACTTACGCACAGGTCTAGTGAAAGGTGAATGGTGGTGGTGGTTATACGGGCCCATTTTGCTGGCTGTGTCATGGTACTTACTAAGTTGCCTATCTTTTAGGAGGCAGGTGCAATTAATCAGTCGAAATTTGAAAATATCGAAATGACTCACTACTTCTACTTCTGTTATACTATTCACAAGACAAAACACAAAGACACGACACACATGCGGTTTGGTTTTGGACGACTCACAGTAGGGAAAGTGTTAAAGATCAAAGAAATCGCAATCCCGAGCGAAGCGAGCGAGAAAAATTCTGGGCGAAAACGAATTACCTCCGCGACTGATGCGACAAGAGTCTTAAGTCTTAAGGAAAAAAGGAACAGATGCCAGATCTAGTAAGGCAAGGCACGCGAGTGTACTTAACTGCTTGATAAATTATATAAACATTTTACTTGTTTTAGTAGGATATTTTGCATTTCTATGGTTTTTTACAACTGCTCTTTTTTTTTGTTCGCGTGTCTTTTAGACATGCAGAAAGGAGCTACAGTGGACTCTCGATTACTGTCGCCTCGATAACTGTCGCGTGCGAGAGAGATAGCTATAGAAAAATAGTGCGTTCCATGCGGACTGACTGCCGGGTCTGGCGGCTCGCCCGACTCGCCTGCCGGAGGAGTGGGGAGAGCGGAGCACGGCAACAGCGATCGCACAGTACCCTCGATTACTGTCGCGGCGACAGTTATCGAGAGTCCGCTGTAAATGCTTTGAAGAATCTAATGCTGCATCAATTTTAAAAAATTCTAACGCTAACGCGTTAACGGCCCCCTTAGATTTTAATGTTAACTTTTGAATATCAATACTACAACGATTCATCATATTAGCTACTAATTTTGCTGTACACTGCAGCCAAACATCTAGGAAAGTTATGTTGATCAGAATAATTCAATGGTCAACTGAAAATCTTCGTCCATACGGTAGTTGATTTCCTGTGCACTGAAAATTCTAAACATTTTGTCTATTAGAAATATTTCAAAGTTTAGAATGCTGATCGTTCGCCAAGCTAGCTTGCTTGAGTGAACACCGCCATAACATTCACGACAAGGAACGTGAACTTTTCAAAAATATTACTAACATAGCTTCAGATAAAGAGATCACTGATAATTTTTTCATACATAAAAAACGTATACATTTAGACGAATTGTATATTACACGTTGACACTTAAAATCTTAAATGAGGTAAAAACATAATATCTATTTTTAGTTATTGGTTGGCTGCATCAGTATACTTTCCGCCCCTTTTCAAACGAAATTATGACAAGGCGGAACTACCGTCCCAGCCAACAATCAAAGCCGTGGCTGGCGCTCAGCGGCCGCGTTCAAAACGGCGTCTGTGTTGCATCTTTATACACGGCGGCCAGTTGTCATTATTTAAACGTGACCACTGAATCGACGCCAGGGTCAAACAATTTTTGGGTAGGGTTGTGCAAAGCAACAGGCGATCGATTCCATTGGTCGAACTTTCCCGCGCAAATTTGTGATTGGCCGAAATTTACCTGGCTCGACTCGGCCTGCTGCTCAGCTCGTCATTTCCATGGAAACGAGTGGATGCAAACTCCAATTTCTCAAATTTCATCAGACAAAATTACATTAATCATATCTCAAAAAAATTCTAATTTTCTGAACTATTTTTTATTCATATTTCATTAAATTCGCTTGGGCACGATTGGCTTTGCCATAAGGGGCAATCGTCAAGAATAAAAAAACTTTCGGGCGAAAGCAATAGGCACCCCTAATCGGGGGCCTAAAAATTATATTTTTCTTTTTGCTTGAGCTCCAAATACTGGCTAGACATAGCGCATAGTAGACTTCACTGATAACTCAACAGTGTGCATGCCCATGCACACGTCAGGTACAGTGTGCATGGGCATGCACACTGTATCTGCAGTGTGCATGGACATGCACACGTTTCGGCTATTTCCTCTCAGATGGATAACTTTGGAAAGTGGATGACATTTTCAGTTTCCTCGTGGAAAGAGCTTTCAAACGAGCTACCATGTGATAGGGTTCAAATCGACCTCTACCATACCTTAGTTAACGTTACCAAAATATCAGAAAATTTGGTATAGGTCAATTTGAACCCTATCACATGGTAGCTCGTTTGAAAGCTCTTTCCACGAGGAAACTGAATATGTCATCCACTTTCCAAAGTTATCCATCTGAGAGGAAATAGCGGAAACGTGTGCATGCCATGCACACTGCAGATACAGTGTGCAATGCACACTGTTGAGTTATCAGTGTTTGCGATCAGTGTTATTTAAGGGGGCAGACCTGTGAATGAAGGGTTTAAGAAAATAGTAACTTGATAAAAACTACACTCCGCGTCAATTTAGGATTAAATCTGTATTAAGAGCATAGATAGACGCTAATTATGCCGTTGGCGCCGGTGCGCGCACTCTCCAGGATAATGCCCATCTTCACCTCCAACGGGACGATGCAGTCTGTTTGGTGTGCACGATTGTGCTGCAACGGATTGATCTGCGACTGCCGACAAAATTGCAACTTACTGTAAGAAGATGCTGCTAGTGGTTGACCTGGGGGTTTTGCGAATTTCGAGATGGTAGTACTCGACAAAAATCATATAGCTAAAATAGGAAAAAAAATGAAAAATTTGTTTTGTCCATTGTGATTTTTTTCGAGGACCTCCATTTCGAAATTTGCAACACCCCCTGTTGTAAATAATCTCATACCATTTTACAATTAAGTTGGCTCCCTTGTGTCACGAGCATATATATATATATATCACCACTGTACATTTGTGAGTCAGTCTTCGTTGGAATTAATAAAACCTCTGAGCTATTAATCAGAACCAGTGTCTATCAGTCTCCTGCCATCGTTCATAACCTACAACATCCCCAGGTCAACCACTTGGGGCATCTTTTAAGAGTAACTAGCAATTTTTTTGACCGTCGCAGACCCATCCGTTGCGCTGGAATCGTGCACACCGAGAGGGACTGCATCGTTCCAGTTGAAGGCGAATATTGACATGTTCCTGGAGAGTGTGCGAACTGGCGCCAACGGCAAAATTAGCGTCCATCTATGCTCCTAATACACCTTTAAACCTAAATCGATGCGGAGTGTGGTTTTTGTGTAGTGACGGTTATTCCAAACCATTACATTTCACAGGTCTGCCCCCTTAAGAAAGGGAGGGACAGTTTTTCCAGACCATTTCCGTGCGACCTAACAGCAGCAGCTGTACCAGTTGTCATAATATTAAATCCTTCCGAAAAAGACCGAAACTAAATACAGAATGACCTGTTCCTCTAGTTCCATTGTAACAGCAAGCAAAAGCTGCGAGCGAAGCGAGTGCGAAAAAAAATTAGGGGCATGGGAGCTCCAAGATACTTTTTTGGGCCTTAAATAAATCTAATAGAGCAACCGTAAAAGCAGGTATCTGCATTAAATCAAGCAGAATTTACTCTTTCAGTAAATGATGCAAGCGTAGCGAGCGCGAAAAAATTTCTGTTTTTTAGCGCGCCAAAATTGAGGGAAAATAGCGGGATGTACTCCTACCCCACACCGTAACTAAATTAAGGTGTTACCGCTCCCGCTTCCAGAGTAACAAATGCACATGTGGACGAACATCAGGTCGCTTACAAATGTAATGTTTATATGAGCCCGATGGATTGGTTTTTCGAAGCAGTCATGCGGGGTAAAACTACTCTGTTAGCGACCACGGACCTAAACGTACTGTATATAGACCCTTCTACATCTCTCCCTCCGCCTTCTTCCTTTCTATCCTCTTCTTCTGTCCTCTTCTTTTCTTTTCCTTTCCCTCCCTTTCCCTGTGCCACCCCTTGGACAGGCCGCCGTGCACCCTTTAGGAGCACACCAAGCAGCCCGCTTGCACCCCCTTAGAGCACCCCAGGCAGCCCATTTGCACCCTCATGTAGCACCTCAGGCAGCCCCCTTCCTCACTCTTGGAGCACCCCAGGGAGACCCCTTGCACCCTCTTGGAGCACCCCAGGGAGACCCGTTGCACCCACCTGCACATCCACGCCCAACGCATGATTTCTATTTTCTGGGGAGTGGCTTTGACTTCAACAACGGCAATGTGCAATAGAACGCCACAAATCGTCCCAATGCCCGAAGAGAGGAGCCACTCCCACCAGGGGAGGAACACTTTGGTTTGGGTTCCCTATTAACTGATACATGTCAAGTTCTTGCTTAAGGGGTACCTTCGTTTTCTGCTGCTGTCGTTTTGAAAGTTTGCTTTATTTTGAAATGTTGACTAAATGTTTATGTTACTGTTATCTTTATTTTCTGTTACAAAAAAAAAGTATTTTTGTTAAATTTGTGTTAATGATATGCTGCACTTCTTGATTTTTTTCTAAACTTTTGTACAAGTTGGTATGTGTAAAAGTTGCATTTGCTGACAAGCAGTATATTGTTAAAAGGCCAACTCGGCAAAACACCCAGTGATTGTTTCTTTTGTTTGTTGTTTTTTTTTGTTTTTTTTTTATCTAATAAAAGAATATTGCTAGAAATGACAACGTAACGTCTATGTTTTTCAAAAAAAAACCTTCCGACGCGCATAATTTAGGAGGGGAGGGGACTACCTCGGCATGGTCGCGCTGCAGCGGCGCGGGGCCCGCGCCCGTCGCGCCTCAGCGCCCCTACATCATTGGCAACCCATCGCACGGGCCGTGGGTGGGGGCGGGTTGGCCCGGGCTAGGCAAGTCTCAATGATGGCTTGGCGTTGTCTCCGGGAGGCCTCTGGATCTATTTCCGGTCCGGCTCTGGAATGTCTCGAGAGAGTTCCCTCTCGCCGTCTCCGCATTGTCTCAAATGAGTGCTCTAGCGCGCGCGCCACTCACCCGCTATTGTCTCCGTGCGGTCTCCGAGCAATGTCTCAAGGTTGTATCTGTGAGGGATCGTCGTGGAGACAGTGAGCTGGCAGAAGTCGAGACGATGCGTTCCGCCTCTCTGAAGTCTCCCTGTTGGCTAGATATTGTCTACAAAACGTCTCCTGCGTGTATCGATGACATCTCCATAGAATCTCTAGACTACCTCGCTCGGAAACAACCTGAGGCGAAACATTTTTGTACGGGTGCACAGATGTCAAGTCGGCTGGGCAAACGGCCCGTTGGCCTAGGAGTATGATTCTCGCTTCGAGTGCGAGAGGTCCCGGTTTCAAATCCCGGACTGGCCCAGGAGCCTGTTCCTATGGTGTAATGGTGAGCACTCTGGACTTTGAATTCAGCGATCCGAGTTCGAGTCTCGGTGGAACCTCATTTTACCTGACGGGAGTTTCTCCCGTCTGACAACGATACGTGCCCGATATGCGCAACATGGGGAAAATAATGAAACATGACTGAGTATGAGATACTCGAAACAACGACAACAAAAGGGAACTGACGGCGGTGGGATTCGAACCCACGTCTCCGGGGAGACTGGTGCCTAAAACAAGCGCCTAAGACCGCTCGGCCACGCTGCCCGCTGAACGCTTATGTAGCCGGCCGTGGCTCGTTTGCGCCGGCTGTTGCCTTACAGCGAACGGGACACGCCCGGCTCGTCACTTTCAACTGCACGCAGTCAAGGAAGCGGCCTTTCCACGGCAGCTGCGGTGTCTCTCAGTCTAGCCCGAGCAGCAGCCGGGTACGTACGCACCGCTGCGCAACCCGTGTCGACGGAATAGACTGGATCGAGGGCTGGATCCGGTCTCTTGCGGGGAGCGCCTGACTCAAATACTCGGGTTATTCTCCACTCTGGCACTACAACGACTTGAAAAATAAAGAACCCTCAAAACTAAATTTTCAGTCTATTATTAGATTTTACCTAAGAAGAACCAGCACATTGCACACTTAATCATAAAATGATCTCTGAAATCAATCTATGTTGCGTTTTTAATACAATAATTTTTATTATACGTTGGTATATGATTCCCCTCGACGCGGATGAAATACTTAACACTTGCCTATCCCCGCAAGAGGTAAACATTGTCGCATGCCATTCGTTTACTTAGTGTCATAAATAGAAAATCACAACTCGCGATGTCGGTGTGCTCTGCTTTTGGGTGCCCAGCAAGCACAAAGTCACTCACTGACCCCGAGGTCAGGTTCTTCAAGTATCCCAAAGATCCAGAGAGGTAAATAGAGAGAAAGGGGTTATAGGGGGATTTGCACCATACGAGGGATGTACAGCATTTAGAAACAATATTAAATCATATTTATTTGACAGAAAAAAATCATGGGTCCAGATTTCAGGGAATAAAGACCTGCGTCTCATTCCATTCTCCAAATTGAGTACTCATAGCTATATGTGTAGTGGTCACTTCCACAAGTCAAGAGCCTTCTTGGATGCATCTTGCTGGACACTTCGAAGAACAGCAATTCCACATCCTGAGCTGGTTAGTGGGCCTTCCCTCAGCGATGAGGTGATGGGCCGCTTTCTAGTGGTGGAATACACAGAGCAAGGTACATTGAAAGAATTTATGGCAACAATATGACAACATCATTGGTTTATTCAATTGAAGTATACAGAATATTTTTTTTCAAAGACCTCACAGCTGATTTAGGATGCAGCAGTTCCCACGCAGTCCCTGAAAAGGACTGTTGAGGTTGCAGAGCTGG
>NW_026267527.1:50328-52267 GCF_000697945.3 Frankliniella occidentalis | reverse complement strand
GGCGATGGCATAAGCCCGCTTATATAGCTTTTAAGCAAAAGAGCGGGCTAATAAGCAAAAGAGCGGGCTAAAAAACACATTTGCTTGCAGGCAAAAGAAAAAGAAGCTGTTATTCTTATAAACCTACCTCTTGTCCAATCAGCACTGACACTCCATCTCAAGTGGTTACTGATCCTGCTCTTGATGTTCCGGCTCAATCTGCTTCAGTTTTTGATGAGGAAAAATTGATGGAGTCCTTAGGGGATGGTTTATTTGTGGTGCACTGTGTCAAAAAGTCACCAAAACCAGGTAAGCTATTCTAAAACACAGACATGCAATCAGACTTTACAAAGTTCCAATCAACACCCCGAAACCGGCATTCTAGCTTTTAATACAATACTCTAATTGAAATAGAAAAAAACCTTATTTTATTTTGAAATTCTCTGTGTTAAATGTCTAATTAACAGATGTCCCTGGCCCAGTCGGTATTCGTTTTTAGCTTAGATTAGGGGACTAAAACACTAAACATTAGTATATCACATACTATCCAAAAATACTAAACTTTAGTACGTAGCTTTTCATGCCATAGCAGATTACATACTAAAGAATAGTATACATACTCGGTTCGTATAATAGTAAGCAATCCTCCTAAACATTAGTATATTATACTGAAATCAAGAGTGTCGTTTTCTGGGTGAAAGAGGAAAATTTTCTCATAAACTTACAACTATTTTTCACAGTGTCGCAATAATGACCTGATCGAAGGGAGAGCCTAATTTACACTATTATTTTGTTTTTAAGGGGTTGCTTTTAAAGCCAAGAGGTCAACAAAAGCTTCCTGGCGACGGCAGGCTTATGAGAAGCCTGTCGATCTCACCCCTAGGCGAAAAGCACTTCTTGACCTGGTACAGTGGCCACTCGCATAGCCGCGCCGCACGGTTCTCCTCTGTAGGCCGGCGCGGCTATGCGAGGGACCCCCATCTCCGCTAAATGGCCGGTCGAGGGATGAAGCCACAGTGCTGTATGTGTTATTTAGCTTAAAAGCCGTTGAACAGTAATCAGAGAACAATCAGAATCCACACTAGCAGTGTATGGCGGTGAGCAGTGGGGTCAGGCTAGTAGAGCTTAGCGCAGCTATGAGAGGCGCGGCTATGCGAGTGGCCACTGTACATGAAAAACATTTGCTTTCACAAATATACAAAAAAGGATGATCTATAGAGAGAAGGTGGAGAAAATATGTAGTACTAGACTTAATTATAATAAAGGAAGAGACACTTCACTTAATGGCTGTATCCAGTATTGCCTAACAAACTTTGTTTGGTAAACAGCGAAATTTTAAGAGACATCCTTCAAGCAGGAAGTGGCTCTTCAAGGAGAAGTGTTTTGCTCTCTCTATCGACAAGAGAAGTCCGCGTACTTTTAGATTTTTGCGGCAGCACATCACTCTTCCACGAGGGGGAAATCACTTGCGTACTACCTCGTACACCGGGCCTGTACTAATTACGTAATAACGCGTACTAACGCCGTACTAGCATGTACTAACGCGTAATAGCGCGTACTAACGTGTACTAAACCCGTACTAATGCGTACTGGAGCATTACGTCGCATCACGTCAGCGTCGAGGCTCCGCTTGAAAATATTGAGTTCTTCGCGATTCTTCGCGAAAATATCTCGAGCCTGGAGTAGCGACGAGTAGCAACAAAAGGAGGCAACGTGGGCGGGGTGTGGGTGGACTCCTGCTGCGTGCTGGGTACGCCTACGCCGCCAACCCCCGAAGCAGTGTGTAAAGACGGAAACCCGCCTGCCGGGGTTTTAGGACCGGGACGGGACAGTGGTGGCACCTTACGCTACTGCCCTCCCTCTACTTAATTTACCCTTTTCTGTGATGTCATATAAAGCTCACATTTCATTCAATTCCATTATTTGTGAAAGGTGAAATTCTATTGGATTGCCTCTGGTT
>NW_026267527.1:46052-50278 GCF_000697945.3 Frankliniella occidentalis | reverse complement strand
CACACATAGTCTCGATTGGCTCGACAACAAACAAGCAGGCCCGCCCTTCCGCCAAACGGAGTTGCCAGCTCCACTTCGCTGCGCCGGCAACTCCGCTCGGCAGGGGCCGGGCCTGCTTGGCCTGCCGGCGGCGATGGTCGGGCCGAAGGCCCGACCATTTCAGTCTCGCGATTTACTGAAGTGCATCATCAAATAAATAATGTGACCGGTAAATCACTTTGCATATTTGAGTTAAAATAAAGCGTCCTGGGGGGGGGCCTGCGGCCCTACAAATTTGCTCCTTGGACATGACAAAAGACTGTAACGGGGCAACACCGTGACTACATCCCACCCTTCTGCTTTGCTTACGAAATATTAACCCACGCAGTTTCTAGATTGTATATTGTTTGTCAAACAGTCTTAAAACTTGACTTTTTGCCATTGTTTTCAATATATCCACCTCTAAGGCCAAAACAGTGAAAGATACGGCAAATCCGAGGGGAGTTTCTGATTCGGAATGTGTTGTTTTGGGGGGGCACTCCCTCTGACATTTTACGATTTGACGCCTCCTTGTACGTCTTTATGTGCAACGTGGTCATTTTCGCCGTATTTTCGTCGAAAAAAGCACTCTAGCGCCCAAACGGTGCAAGATAAAGTCGAACGGACAAAATTTTCGCCCAGAGGGCTCTACTTTTACGAGTTACCCCTTAGGAGACCATAAAAAAAATATTTTTTTCCTACTTTTTAGACCAACCCCTATTTCTTTGTTACCCCCTTTCACCCCCTTAGGGATGGTTGCCAGGATTTGCACCAGGCATTTCGTTGTCCAGGAGTGACCCCTAAGATACCCTGAAATTTTCAGACCTCTAGCTCATCTCCTTCCTCTTACACGGACGACAGACAGACGGACAGACAGACAGACAGACACGAGAGCGGTTGCATAAGCCCGCTTTAATGCTTTTATTTAAAAGCAGAAGGGCGGGCTAAAAAAAGCTTCTCCATGATCGTCCTTCGATGTGCGACTGTCACCGACAGTAGTCGGTACTATACTGCACTCAGACGAGGCGCCGAGCGCCGGCCCGGCGCCACGAGAAACCAGCGGGTTTCCCTGCGCCAGCGGGCGTTGGGTAAAACCTGCAATCAGGAAAATAACATGGTCAGAGAAAGTGCGATGGTCGCGATGCAGTGTGTGGCATGGAATATTCGTTATTCGGTCGAAGCGGCTGACTCACGGCGCACAGCGGCACTGGGCCGTCAGATGAGAGGTGATGAGATGAGGTAATATGACGAGTGACGAATACATACAACACTAAGGATAATTTGTGTCAGTTGAAAACGGCATCAAGACTTTCCCAAACCACGGTGGCATGAGTCTCCATCACAGAGGAAAGATTTTTCACGCCAGTGCGGGGTGAAGCGCATAAAGAGCAGTTTTGGCTCGCAGAGGCGGCGATTAGAAGTAGCCGCCTTACGGCAACTAACATTTCCCAACCGACGGCCGCAAGAGTCACCACCACAGAGGCAAGATTTTTCACGCCCGTGCGGGGTGAAGCGCATTGGGAAGTTTTGTCACGCCGAGGCGGCGAATAGCGGTTGCCGCCAGCGCGGCGAGAAAAGTTACCTCTGAGCGAGGGTAAGAATTCTTACCCTCAACACGGGAGACGCGACGGCACATTACCGCGGGCAGGGCGTCAAATCGTTTCTTGCCGCGCGTGAGGTGATTGTCGAAAATGGTCACCCTCGGCAGGGTAATATCTGCGCAAAAGTTACCTTTCGGCTTTACAGTGTGCCCTCCCTCGCCCCTCTGCCGTGGCCTCCATGGACCACCTCGCCTTAACGTGCACCCGCGGAGCGCGCGCGCCGCCCCAACGCAATGGCGCTCAAGCACCCCGACTTCCTGCCTGGCTTCGCGAGAAAGTGGGCGCTTGTGGTGCAGCAGCGCGCCGCCGCAGAGACGATGACGCAGTGGTGGCTGCGCTTGGCGAAGCCCCTCGTCCGCACCTACGCCTCACTGCAGCAGCTGTGCACCGCGGCGCCGCGCCGCAAGGAGGACGCCGCCCTCATAAGGAGATCAAGGCTGAGATCATGGAGCTGCACGCCGAGGCCATGCACGGGGTCCTGGGCAGGGCCAAGGTGGACAGCGCGAGCAGTACGAGCCGGTGAATGTTGTGCACGTTGCACGTATGGAACAGCGCGCGTAGCAGCAGCGAGTCGACGCAGTGCGTGACGTGGACGGCTTAGAGCACGGAGGGCAGGCAGCCGTTGCTGCGCACTTCTTGGAGTTCTACCGGGACAAGTTCAGCATGCCCCCACCCGGGGGCGGCGGCGCCCGCGTTTACCTTGCAGGTTGCCAAGACTGTCAGCGACGAGGACAACGACACGCTCTGCCGGCCCTTCTCCAAGAAGGAAGTCCTGGCTGCCGTCAACAAGAGCCCCGCGTCCCAGAGAGGACGCCATTACCAGCGAGGTCAGTCATCGGGGACGTGATCACCGAGGTCTTGAACGAGCGCTCGCAAATAGTTTTGTTCATTAACAAGATAAAAGACGCGAAATAGGTGAGGTCTTGTTATATTCCAGCTCCTTGTGACCTGCGGCAACGTATTGAAAACTTTCCTTAACGATTCTTGAATGGTAAAGTATTTTAAACATAGCTAATCTGCAGTGAGGAGCACTGAGCGGTGGTTTGAACGGCCGGTTCGCGCCGTCCGGGCGGCGACTTCCGGGGCTCGCGCATAGGCCGCGCCCTCAGCACTGCGTTGCGACCCCCTGCTCCCATTGCGGCCCGCTCGAGACTCGCCCGAGTGGCCTGTGGGCCGCGTGTCTGAGACCCCTGGCCTAGGCTCGGCGCTCGGCTGTAAGTGCAGCTCGGAGCTCGGATCTGCCGCCCGGACGCTATCATAATAACATGTTATGCTAAACCCTTCTCTGCCTCGCCCCTCCCCCTTTTCCTACCTATTCACCGCCACTCAAAACCCCACATCCCTTCCTTAGACCCTACTGGACATTTCTATATATTTTCAGAAATTAGAGCAAAGAGAACAGAACTCCGCTTTAAACAAAAAAAGCAATTGCCACATCCGAACAGTGAAATAACCTGATCATTATTTCTGAAGTGTATACTTTGTGTTTCATCATGGCAGAACCCTTGTAGGTCATATAGTTCTTAGAATGTTTACAGAACCTTCACAGAACCAAAAGAACGAATGTTTGGTGCGACGGGAAGGAGAATATGATACTCCGTTGCAAGCCAACCGGAACCAAAAGAAGAAAAGCATGACTGCTCAATCTGTTTGCCTCCGAAAGATTTAAGACAGACCTTGGCCAAGTTATGTTTGGCCAGAGGACGTGAGAAGAAGTTGGTTACTCTCCTGCAAACTCCACTTGGAAAAGGGTTTCAAAATGGACTTCTTCAAAATTGCAGTTATTTCTTGATGAGGCGAAAAAACACTTTCATCGTGGGAATGCCTGCCTCCTGCCTGGTGTAGTCTTTGTGCACCCGGCATCCTCGCCGCGCACTGCGCCGGCGTCTCGGCTGTCGCCGTCCATGCCTTGGCTTTTCCGGATGGGGTGTGACGTGATGCACCTACCGATGTAGCCGTGCCCGCGCCATCGGCATCGGCCCACGACACAGTGTACAAAGAAGGTTTTCTCTCTACACCGTGGCCCACGACGACGACACCCGCTGCTGCCAGCCCGCCTTCGGCGTCGGAGACTACAGGCGGATGGCGTAAGGGAGAGTGGGGCGGGGTGGGTCGCTAGATTGTCCCAGGAAAAAGTCAAGTTGAATGTGTCGTTCCGCGCCGGGTCTTGATCGACTCTACGTCAAAAATAAAAGCTTACGTGTCCCGGCGATTTTCGATTTTCGAAAAATTAGACTATGCGCGTTCCTCTCAAAGATTTCAACTTCCTTCAAACGCCTAAACTGCAATAAAATCGCCAAATCTCGCTCGATTTCGACATTGCCCTGTGTGCGACCGGTGCGAAGAAGAGGCTACAACAGAACATCTCATCAACTCTTGTCAATTCATCGACCGCCTCCATTTTTTCGAACTTCTACAAGAAAATGCAGTACCAGAGCCTCACACTTTTCCATCACTTCTCAAAACTCGCCGCCATATCAAGATTGTCATCGCCGCCTTTGCCTTACTCTTCAAATACAACCCGCACCTAAAATTATGACATCGTAGTAGAACAATAGAACATCGCCTGGCCCACTGCTCACAGCAAGAAGCCAACCCCCCCCCCCC
>NW_026267527.1:43077-46002 GCF_000697945.3 Frankliniella occidentalis | reverse complement strand
ATAAAATTAAAAGTGTAGTACAAGATTTGGATTTCTTTTTCAAAATTATAAAGGAAATGTCTTATGCTGAAAGCCAATCACAGTCGAAATGGCAAAGTTATTAGTGTCCAAAGGGGTAAAGGTGAGCAAAAACGACCAAATTGTCAATATGGGGGGCAATAACTCTGCCATTTCGATTCCGATCGTCTTGGAGCATAAAACATTTTCGATTTCTTTTGTCAAGATAAATTTGGAACAATAATTGCCTTTTCACATTCCTCCCCCGTCCAACTTACGTAAGTAAACACGTAAACCATACAAAATATCACTTTTGTTTCGTCTCACCGGACACTCGCGAAACTCAAGACGAGTTCCGCAACTCTAAAACTAAAAATATCACACTCGGTTTGACCATCTGGGCACAGAGAGTCAGAAAGTCTCAAAGGGGGTGCAGGCAGGAGCATTTGCGTTTTTGCGCTCTTTTCCACCTCAGTGTAGCCACCACAGAAACAACATCATGTGAAGTTCTCTCTGAGGAAAAAGAGGCCATGTATTTCAAATTAGTCTGTTGTGAACGAGAAGGGGAGACTGGGTCTCCCTTCAATTATCGATCGAATTAGTGAAAAAAACGCTTACTAACAGTGTACTAAGGGTGTACTTATGCTGTACTAACGCTGAACTAACGGTGTACTAACCGTACTAATGGTGTACTGACCGTACTATCGTCGTACTAGCCGTACTAATGGCGTACTGACCGTACTTATGGCGTACTGACCGTACTAATGGCGTACTAGCCGTACTAACGTCGTACTAAGCGTACTAAAGTGTACTATGTACTAACTCGTACACCCTTTTCCCGAGTGATTTCCCCCTCGCTCTTCCATCAGAGACAACACTGAAAGAAGTTCTCGCAGATATTGTCCTTAAGCCTGGGGTGTCTCCTTTCCTTTTAAAAATAATTGAAAAAAAAAATCAACTATAAGCCCCACGAAAAGGTAGTGGGGATTCAATTTGATGAGGTATTTATAGAGGTCCGGCCGCAGTAAAACTACATCGTTGATGAAATTGGAGGCTATGAAGATTTTGGTGAGAGGGGGAGTACCCATACTCAAGCCAATCATTTGCTCCATTTTAAAATTAGGCTGTTAAATTCAGACTTCACTTTTCCAGTAGCTCATTATACTGTAAATGGAACCTGCCCAAAAGAAGTGTTGGCACAATTAATAAAAGATGTTGCCAGGGCAGTAATTCCGATAGGCCTCATACCAGTTATGACAGAATCTGATCAATTTCCAACAAACCGTGGTGCCATCACAATCTTGAGAAGTCAGTTTGAATAGCGGGAGTATGACTGCGTGTAAGAAGTGGATGGTCACCACATTGTCCATCTGTGTGGTTTTTCTCATCTTTTGAAGAGTTTGCGAAACAACCTCTTGTCCAGTGACTTGGAATACGCTCCTGGAAAAATTGTCGAGTGGAGGAACATAGTAGAATTCTTTAAATTAGATGAGGGAATCTGCAAAATATCAAACCTCAAGTATGCCCACCTGTGTCTACTGGGCAGAAATAAAATGTTGGTGTGTCTTGCAGCACAAGTGTTCAGTGAGCCAAATTGGAAAGGCATGAACACTTTCCACACTGTATCAGATGGGGAATGCCTCGCTGACTGTATGCCTACAGCTGATCTGCTGCTGTTGGTCGACCAACTATTTGACTCCGTGAATGGGCCTGGCAGGAAGGACAAGCCCAAGGACAGGAGGCGTGATGTCACAGCTGAGTCGCACCACCATGCCTACTGGAGAGTAGAAATTCAGAATCTTCAACAATGGACTTTCATCAGAAAGGACAGTTTTGTGCGGCGGATACCTCACTCAGCCAGACATTGGGATGACCACCCTCAAGCTGAGACGCCTCAACCAGTATGATCTCGAAAACTGGTTTGGTCAGATTCGGGCGGCTTGTGGCTCGAACACTGACCCTTCTGTCACACAATATGTTGGAGCTATAAAGACCGTCCTCATCCAGCAACTTTCAGCATCCGTGCGTGGCTCGAATCGCTCATCTGAAACACAACAGAATATCTGTTTAGATGAATTTGAAAAAATATTTCAGTGAAGCAGTAGAAGCTGCTGCAGGTTCTCCAGAAAAGCAGAAGTCAATACTCCTCAGATGTTATGATGGTGAGGAAGCTGAGCCGGTGGTCAGTCCATCAGGGAAAAAAATGAAGAGGTAGGGTGCATCATTGACATGCTCAACAATATGCACTAGGGTTATAGAAGCCACTAACAAGTGTAGAGCTTGTTCCAGAGACATGACCAGTGACATTTCATCCACAGACTTTTTAATTCTAAGTGAAGGTACCCACCATCCCTCCCCAGACTTCATGAACTTTTTTCTCAGTGCAAAAAAAATTATTGTTGAGAACTGGGAGAGCATTGGCTGGAAGCCCCAACTAAAGAAGGTTCTCCAGGATCGTCTTAAAAGCTCTCAAGTGTCCCTGGCCTGGTTAACTTGTAGTGAACACAACAACCTCGTTTCAGAAAAATTGATGGACCTGTTATTAGTAAGAATTATAGTACTACAGTGCAACAAAATTAACCAAGAGAAAAAAGAAAAGAGAGTCAGGGTCACCCGTCAAGTGGCAAAGGCCATTGCAAAGTCCACTGATGAAGGCCTTGAGGACTTGTCAGATTCTTAGACACTCTCAGTGAGTAACCAACCACACGTAAAAGTGTAGTCTCGAGGGAACTCTCAAACCACAAACTGGAAGAAAACTCTAGTGACAGTCGAGTCATGAGGGGACTCTCCGACGTAGGTCACAAGCGCTACAGATCGCAATCGCTACGGGTCACAAGCGCTACAGCGGTGGGCGCTACGGTTCGCAAGCGCTACGGCTCACAAGCGCTACAGCTCACGACTGCTACAGGTCGCAAGCGCTACGGGTCA
>NW_026267527.1:32749-40862 GCF_000697945.3 Frankliniella occidentalis | reverse complement strand
CCGTACCGAATACTAAACGAGTACATTCCGGAACAGGAGGCAGTGAAAATAACAGCCGACCAAGTGCTCAACTTTGTTCATTGGAAATGATGGGGCGTGCCCGCATACGCGGCGCAACCCTGCACCTGGAGGTCTATGACCTAGCTGCGACCCCGCTTTCAACGATCATGTGCTCCGGGGGCGCTGAGACGACAAGACCTTACTGCCGTTGTAAGTCTTGCGGCTCTGGCCGGTTTTCGGTGCACGCATTGTTCCTGTAGCAAAACTAATTATTTTTTCCCACTTCTCTGTGTGCGCAGTCGACGTAAAGCAGCAGACGCCGGCCTCGTCGTGAAGGGAAGGGTGATGGTGGGAAAGAGGACCAAGCGCTCCTCCCCAAGACGTCGGGATCAGGGAACAGGACTGTAGTTTCAGACGATGCTGTCAGTGCTGAATCTCGACTGCTGGACGTAGAAGAGTAGTTGGTAGAACATAGAGGTCCCTGATTGGCCTAGGGCCTTCCCCCACCACCGGCGTGGCGTAGTGGCGGGAAGTTACCGACCACTCGGCAACGTTTATGTTCTACCCGCTGTTCTTCTTCGTCCGTTAGTCGAAATGCACTGTCAGAGCGACCACAATTTGTTTTCAGAATCTAATCAGTTGATTTATCTTTGCAGCAGCAGTGCTCAGGAACCTGATGAAGGGAAGGGTAGGGGGCAGAAGACGATCATGGCCTCCTCCCCACGACGTCATGATGAAGGGACAACACTGTAAGTGTCACTCGGTGCTGTCAATTGGAATGGCAGTAATTTGTTTTCGGAATCTAACCAGTTGCTTTCCATGTGTTTGTTGCAGCAGTGCGCAAGGATGTGGCGAAGGTGAAGGACCTGGGGTGGTTGTGGTTGTTGGGAGTGGAGAGGCCCCTAACACCAATGCCCGTAATGCCCGACTGGGGAAACGGACGGCTGTTTCTCACACTTACGGTTTACGGAAGAGGTGTAAAGGTGACACACATGCAACCAGAGGAATGTATTAAATGTGTAACATTATGTACGGGGGCTAGTCTATCATGTATTATCCCTGCAGTTGAAAACGTACTATGAATAGGGAACATCGCAGTAACGGATGCAACCTGCAACAGTTTCCTGGCTAGTGTTTGCGCGTGTAGTACTGAGAGATGCAGGAATGTGATTTATAATTTATTGAACCACGGCCCTTTAACAAGTCAAGTAATTCCTGAAACGTGGTTCATTATAGTCGGCGATTTTTCAATTAAATTGAATGAACACCAATATCCGTATGAGCTAGTCATGTATGTATTAAGTTTCAGTGCTTATAGAAATTCATTTCATAAATTCATATGACAATAGATGTGAACGTCTAAGTACAAGAAGTACAACATAGTGATGTATGAAGGGTACAACATTATTCAGATATTGGCTGATCCTTTTCGTGGTGTGTGATATGATTCAAATTGCATCAGTATGATGAACCGTTTCTTTATATTATGTGTGAAATGTGCATTGGTACTCATATGAGGTAATGAAATGCATTGATGTTTGCTGGGAGGTGTTGTACTATGTCAAAATGTGAAATACAGTGAACCAATTGGAATTGCTACTGCGCGTAATTTAAGGGTGTGCTGGCACACTGCAAAATGTATCCCGCGACATGTCACCAGGTTGAGAGACACATGACGTTTCATTCGTATACTCAGCACACAGCAAATCATGTGCATTGTCAGTGAAACTGATCACAATTCAGCAACAGTGCAGACAGTCGGCACTTACTTTGGATTTGAATGTTATTTAGTGCTTTTTTAAACTTAATATTAATTAGATGAGATTAATTTCAAGGAAATTGAAATCAAATTTGGTTATTATTCATTTTCATCTGGGTTGGAATAGACCACCTACTCATGTTCAGCTTAGGGAAGCAATAAATAAAATTCATAACCAAAGTAAATTCACAGCTGTCATCCAGCAGCCGACAAGTGTTCTTTGGGCAACTGTGTATTTTAACCAGGATAAACACAAATTGTACAGGAAGTTAGTTTGACGCGCATATGCAGGCCTGGACGAGGCTAGCACCCCATATGAGTATGAGAAATATGATGGCGGATGGCGATTACTAATTTAAATGATTGGTATTCGCGCTCGCGTCTTATGTTGTAGCAGTTCTTAAAACGCCTATTTGCAACCGTTTTCTCTCAGTCACGGTGAACATTAACAATACGGCTCCAATTCGATGACCAAAGTTAGCCGTTACGTCAGGAGACGTATGGTCTCTCCCGGTTACGTCGACGATGATAAATAACAGAGCCTCGTGACACGGCTTCACAGTAGGCGACGAGCGAATTGCGGCGTGTAATTTACTTTCACATTGCCAGCAGCTTGTGACTTTGTCAGTTTTTATGCCGTTGACCAAAACAAAGTGAGTTTAGTTTGTGGTAAATGAGCAAGTGTATGTTGCTGACAACGGTTGAGATTCACAGGCCTACAGCCGCTTGTGGTTTATCAGCACTGCAGACGTGCGTAAAATGTGAACATTTATCAGTGCAGGCTGTATTTCGTAACCAAAGCACCCCTTTGGGAAAGGTTAAAATATAACATTTCCTTTTTTTTTACAGACATTACGGGCAGTCGCGTGCATTGCTTGTATATGCCTGTGAGTAGTACATACAAGCACTCCTGTAGAGAGTAAGCGACGGAACCGTCGAGCGTCCATTTGCCCGTGAATCGTAACACAGCACAGGACTAATGGGACGAAAGGGTGTCAGGAAATTTCTCAATGCTCCACCAAAACGTCACAGGCATTACGGCCCCACCAAGGTGAAGTTAAACTGGTTGAATGGTGCACTCGCACTGAACAATCTGCTATATTGCATAATTTAAACAATCATAGCATCCCCTTGCAGACCGTACGAGTCCGAAAGCCATCAGTGGAGGTGCCAACTGAGTCTGTAGGTGATGCTGGCTGCGCAATGGACTTCAACGGGTTTGAGGTAACCCCAACTACCCGGCAACCATTAAATAACGTGAGACAAGTGTCCAGTGGAGTTATATGTTTGTATTTCGCCTTCAAAATGAGTCACTGAATGCTGGTCTATCCTACAGGTTGGCATTACCAGAGACTTGCCAATGGCAAGGGTGATTTCTATGTTTGATGGAATAGGAGCAGGCAGAGTAGTTTTGCAACGGCTGAAAATAGCTGTAGAAAAGTATTGGTAAGTAAATAATGCAACCATTCACAGGAAGTTGTGGAATTTCCCACCTGTATGAGATTGATATGTAAACAGGTCACTGGAGGTGGATGAGCAATGCATACGCATACTTAATGAGAACTTTGATGATGTAATACATCTCGGTTCAGTAACTGAATTTGATTGTGAAGCTGTAAGCAACATTGGCTGCTGTCACATCTTATTAGGTGAGGTTGGCATGATAAACTTTTCGAAAGGTACGTCTACTGCTTGTCCACTAATCCAACAATATTTGTTTTCCATCAAAGCAGGCGGTTCGCCCTGTGGTGATATCAGTAGGCAAGTCACTATTCAGAGTCAACAATTGTGAGAGTCCTCGGAAAAGTATCTTTTATTTTACTTTATTTATAAACTGAGTTATTTGTTGTTACAGAGTCAACCCAAACCGCAAAGGGCTCGAAGATGTGAGTGGGCAATCTCACCTTTTTTATGATTATGTCCGTGTTCGCAACCAGCTAAGTGCTGCTGCACAGGCACAGGGAAGGAACTTTTTTTGGTTATTTGAGAACACATCCCATTTAGAAACAAAAGTAAAAGCCGCCATGTCAGAGTGAGTAGGTGATGTACATCAAAGCCTTCATATTGCTTGTACATTCACATGTAAAATGTTCTGTTTTAATTTACAGGGCACTTGGATGTCGTCCAATCGAACGATGTGCTACCAAATACTCTGCCACAAAACGCAAGCGCCTATTCTGGTCAAATATACCTGGAGTATACGAAGGGAGGGAGAAAAATGAGAGGAGAAGGTTACTCCAAGAGTATTTAGGCCATGTGCGCACCGCAATGGTCCCAGTTGCTAAAACCTTTACAACAAACAGGGCAGCACAGAAGAATGCTATGGGATGTCTGCCAGTCTCTTACCAGGGAAAACCCGAGGGTTTATTTGCCAGGGACTTGGAGGTGTTACTAGGGTTCCCTGCAGGATTCACTGATTATGGTGGAATGTCAAATACAGCCCGCTCCAAGCTACTTGGCAGATCTTGGTCGGTTGATGTGGTGATGGCCCTTCTCGCTCCTCTGAAGGACTTTTTCAGACCAGAAGAGTAGCCAACTGAAAGTGTGTGGCTCTCTGATTAGAAGTGTGCTGTGCAACTGCAAAATTGGTATTACAGCTTCGTTCCCATTGTAATTTTGGATAATGTTGAATCATTGCATTGCCAAACAGAATTTAACCATGGCACTGTTATTTTCAAGCTATTCGATTTCAATTAAGTTCAGTTTAATTTATTTAAGAAGGAAATACTTATACAGTTTTATTTTAGCAATGTGCACGATCTAAAAATAAACAATTACAGAGTGAAACCTAATTCTCACAATCATTTCAATAATAACAGCAGCGTTAAAAAGTCATCATGCATCATCTATGCATTTATTAGCACTGTTTTGTGACAGAGCTAATGCATTAGCAAATCAGATGCGTGGAATCATGAAAATTAGTGACCTTTTCTTGCTTAAGGGGGGTTTAAAGTTTTTAAATTGTTTTTTTGCATCTAAATGGATAAATGTAGTTTTTGGCCCCCTATAGATGGTCATGGTAAAACTGGGTGGAACTTTCATTTCCTATTACACACTGAACTAAGAAACAACAATAGATTGTAGGTATGGAGGTACCTTTTTGGTCCCAGACACTGAAGCGCAGAGAAAAGTTGATTGTTTTACTTAAAAGTTTGCACGCATGACTTCTCCATCAATCTTGGGTTTAAAAATCTCCCAGAAGGTTTTCCTGAATCAGAATCAGAAGGACTACAAATTGACACAGGGTTTTTGATATACTATGTAAAACACAAATTTTCTATAAAATTATTTGAGAAAAAAAGCTCATGAACTTTTTTTTTAGGAAAATTGGAGGTGATATGGTTATCAAAAATCTTTGTTTTACATACTATATCAAAACCCCTGTGTAAATTTGTAGTCCTTTTGATTCTGACTGAGGAAAACCTTATGGGAGATTTTTAAACCCAATATTGCTGGAGAAATCATGCGCGCAAACTTTTAAGTAAAAGAATCAATTTTTCTCTGCGCTTCAGTGTCTAATAGGAAATGAAAGTTCCACCCAGTTTTACCATGACCATCTATTACAGGGGGCCAAAAACTACATTTATCCATTTAGATGCAAAAAAACAATTTAAAAACTTTAAACCCCCCTTAATTAATGAGTTGCTGACACAAAGATTTACTGATCATGTAGCGGACACACACGAACTCATTTTTTGGAATGAAATTGATTAGTGATTACATTTTCTTATGGATCGGAGAGGTTAAAGCAATAGGTCCATTAATGTTTTACACTTCTTCATTTTGCGCAATGGTTTTTATGCTAGGGCAGCTGAATAAATGAATTTATGATGTTCCAACTGTTGCTAAGTGCTTATTAGTGCCTAAAAAACAGATGAGGTTGACAGCAGACGCTCCTGTAACAGACAGACACAGTGTCAAGAAATGAAAATAATTTGAAACTAAATCGAAGTATCCTAAATTACTACACATACCTGAGGGTCTAGAGTGTTCTGTGGTCACGCGTAACACGCCCCGGTCACGGTCTCGTCCGGCCACAGCGGGAAAATGAGGCGGCGCCAAATGATGGGATCTTGTTTTGCGGCCTCATTTGCATGGCACAACTCTGGACCCAAAGCGATGTCGGACCTAGGAAACCGCCATCGCTCACAGCGGCCGTCAATGGTCAACTCCTGGAAAAGTGGTCGCGCCTCTTGGAAGCAGCACACGATTTCCACTAGCCGATTGAACACCTCAGGATTGGCCAATCGACTCATGCTGGCAGTCGGCAGCTTACCCTGAAAAAGGGAATCGAGCATTAATGACGTTCGACAAAGTAGACACAAACGAACGAACGTAGGCGTAATTACCCCAAATGTTGCCAGCCAGTGTGCCTCCGCGACATCGCTCGCGGGTTGCCATGTGTGCAGGAGTCGAGCCGCCGCTACCTGGAATAGCTCGCGTCCTTCAACTGCGTTCGCTGCGTTGAAAAAAGAAATGGCGTGAGTGACCAGACCACCCACCGTAGCGCCGCTTTTTCAGTGCGCATTGAAATGATATCCGGCATCAAAATTGTGGTCAGGTTTGAGTCATCACCGACTTGAACCTGTGCCTCATTTCGACTTTTAACGACATCGTAACGACATCGTTTCGACATCTTTACAAAAAGAATTTCTCACTGGGGATGTGCCCGGGTGTGGGCGAGTACTCACCGCATGCATGTACAATGCGTGCTGACATAGTGCCCATAGCGCGGGGCCTGAAATCTGTAGATGATAGGACGTCCACGCCGGAGCACGCAAAGTTGACTCTGCGCACTGCGAATCCCTGGTCCCAGTACAGAGTGGTGGCCGAGTCGATGGCGCTCTCTGGCACGAGCGCACACATAGTCTCGATTGGCTCGACAACAAACAAGCAGGCCCGCCCTTCCGCCAAACGGAGTTGCCAGCTCCACTTCGCTGCGCCGGCAACTCCGCTCGGCAGGGGCCGGGCCTGCTTGGCCTGCCGGCGGCGATGGTCGGGCCGAAGGCCCGACCATTTCAGTCTCGCGATTTACTGAAGTGCATCATCAAATAAATAATGTGACCGGTAAATCACTTTGCATATTTGAGTTAAAATAAAGCGTCCTGGGGGGGGGCCTGCGGCCCTACAAATTTGCTCCTTGGACATGACAAAAGACTGTAACGGGGCAACACCGTGACTACATCCCACCCTTCTGCTTTGCTTACGAAATATTAACCCACGCAGTTTCTAGATTGTATATTGTTTGTCAAACAGTCTTAAAACTTGACTTTTTGCCATTGTTTTCAATATATCCACCTCTAAGGCCAAAACAGTGAAAGATACGGCAAATCCGAGGGGAGTTTCTGATTCGGAATGTGTTGTTTTGGGGGGGCACTCCCTCTGACATTTTACGATTGGACGCCTCCTTGTACGTCTTTATGTGCAACGTGGTCATTTTCGCCGTATTTTCGTCGAAAAAAGCACTCTAGCGCCCAAACGGTGCAAGATAAAGTCGAACGGACAAAATTTTCGCCCAGAGGGCTCTACTTTTACGAGTTACCCCTTAGGAGACCATAAAAAAAATATTTTTTTCCTACTTTTTAGACCAACCCCTATTTCTTTGTTACCCCCTTTCACCCCCTTAGGGATGGTTGCCAGGATTTGCACCAGGCATTTCGTTGTCCAGGAGTGACCCCTAAGATACCCTGAAATTTTCAGACCTCTAGCTCATCTCCTTCCTCTTACACGGACGACAGACAGACGGACAGACAGACAGACAGACACGAGAGCGGTTGCATAAGCCCGCTTTAATGCTTTTATTTAAAAGCAGAAGGGCGGGCTAAAAAAAGCTTCTCCATGATCGTCCTTCGATGTGCGACTGTCACCGACAGTAGTCGGTACTATACTGCACTCAGACGAGGCGCCGAGCGCCGGCCCGGCGCCACGAGAAACCAGCGGGTTTCCCTGCGCCAGCGGGCGTTGGGTAAAACCTGCAATCAGGAAAATAACATGGTCAGAGAAAGTGCGATGGTCGCGATGCAGTGTGTGGCATGGAATATTCGTTATTCGGTCGAAGCGGCTGACTCACGGCGCACAGCGGCACTGGGCCGTCAGATGAGAGGTGATGAGATGAGGTAATATGACGAGTGACGAATACATACAACACTAAGGATAATTTGTGTCAGTTGAAAACGGCATCAAGACTTTCCCAAACCACGGTGGCATGAGTCTCCATCACAGAGGAAAGATTTTTCACGCCAGTGCGGGGTGAAGCGCATAAAGAGCAGTTTTGGCTCGCAGAGGCGGCGATTAGAAGTAGCCGCCTTACGGCAACTAACATTTCCCAACCGACGGCCGCAAGAGTCACCACCA
>NW_026267527.1:24370-29589 GCF_000697945.3 Frankliniella occidentalis | reverse complement strand
AACTACCAGGCGCAACAATCATAATTCTGCATTTTCACAAACCGTATAAAGTAGTCTAAAATCGCTGTTTATCGTCTACGAGGGGTTCTCGTGGTCCCGTCATGTTGGTCTAATGTGCCAATGTCCAGAGCAATGCCCACCCAATCGGCCGAGGCGGGTTGCATAGCTACCAGGCGCAACAATTATAATTCAGCATTTTCAGAAACCGCATAAAGTAGTCTTAAATCGCTGTTTATCGTCTAAAAGTGATCACTGGCTACGGTTTAAATTTTTTCTGATTTTTCTAATTTTTTTCCATATTTTCTCTGATTTTTTCTGATTTTTTTCCATAGCCTATTTTGGCGAGAATTGGCGAAAATCGGTGAAAATCGATCAAAATCAGCCAAATCCGGGCAAAACTGGGCAAAATCGGTCAAAATGAGGAAAGAATAGACAAATCAGAAAAGTGCAGAAAAATTTTGATTGTTTCTCTTACTTTTTAGTAGTTGTCTAGGTTTATTCGTTTTTTCCTGGTTTTGTCCGGTTTTCGCCGATTTTGCTCGATTCCGTCCGATTTTTGCCAATTCTAGCTTAAATCAGCGGGGAAAAATCGGAAATAATCAGAAAAAATCGGGGGGAAAAATAATCCATTTATGCGCGTCACTAGTTAGATGACGACGCATTTGGCTAGAACAATATCTATTTTCATAAAACATTTCCTACATATTTGGAGTTTATAGGTGAGCAATTCTCTTTAGATGTTGGGTGTCCAGTGTGTTTAGTTGTGTGGGTTTCTTCTTTCTTGTTTTTCTGTGCGGCTTGGGCTGGGGTGCGGTCATGCGCCACACGGTGGCATTGAAGATTCGGTGGATGGAGCAGCTCCACTGCAGGACTGCTGCTGACATGTGGTCTCGGATCTGCGGATGGATTCCGAACAGGGCAACAACTTTGTCGTTGCATGGGTGCCAGGTGCCCCTGGTACCTACAACAAATGTCGAGACAATAAAGCATTCCGGTAAAGCTGAAATGCAGAAGAATGCGGGGAAGAAGAAAACGGAAATCGCTATGCTTTAACATTGTGACTTCTGTTTTCTTGTTCCTTGCATTCTTCTGCATTTCAGCTTCACCGGAATGCTTTATTATAGTTTTTGCATGCGTATACTTTTCAACGCTTGCAAGGAATTCAGGTGTGCTCTATTTATTAAGCTTGTGTGCATAGGCGGCATTCATTGAATCTTGAAAAGATTCATATGCAACAGTCGTTTCAACAACGTAGACTGTATCTTGATCTTGTATAATGTTGTCTGGCTTGCACGTCTGCCCAGGACCAGGGGGCGCACCAGGCAGCTTAACCCCTCGTATGGTTGGTGTATCAATGGTGTTATAGTCATTCCTTTTGATGGCCGTCATTATTTGTTTGTAGAACGGCATCATGGCGGTTAATTCTCGCGTAATGAGTCACTGGGCAGCGTTGTGATATACGATAGAGGGTCTCAGGCTCCGCGCATGAAATATTTCGACATTCCCGTGTCGACCATGGGGTTCAGGTGGTAGGAAGAAGTCCAAATCTTAGTTGAATGGAGCGGATGAAGTCTCCACGGGTCAAAAATGAGGGTGGTTGATACACCCACTGGGTAGGTACTTGGACTTCGCTGAAGCCTTTATTGAGAGCACATTTGGAGATTTGATCCTTGTAGCAAGACTGGACTCGTCAAATTTTGGGCCCGGAAGACCCTGTGCCCCTATACCCTCTCCTTAACTCGTCTCGGGTGTCAGCGCCGCAGGCTTAGCTATATGTGCGCCAGGCGCGTCGCAGCGTCACAGTGTTTCGTGAGATATCGCGAAGCCTGTTACGCGAGACGTGGTCTGGCGTACATATTGCTAGTATCATAAAAAGACAGATCAAGTTCGAAGATGAGCATGCTAGCTCAAAAATTGACTGTAAAAAAAATGAAAAACCACAGGTCGCAAAATATATCTTTTTTCAAATATTTTTACAGGGCCCCCAAGGGGTAACTCGTGAAAGTAGATCTCTCTGGACAAAAATTTCGTCCGTTTTTCTCTATCTTGTACCGTTTGGGTGCTAGGGGGCATTCCTTGACAAAAATGAGGTGAAAATGACCAAATAGTCTATTAAACCGTACAAAAAAATACTTAACATCGACAAATTGTAGATACACTTCTGTTAACTCGTCTCGGGTGTCAGCGCCGCAGGCCTAGCCATAGCTATATGTGCGCCAGGCGGTCGCAGCGTAATAGTGTTTCGTGAGATTTCGCGAAGCCTGTTACGCGAGACGTGGTCTGGCGTACATATAGCTAGTGATAAAGGGGATGTCGCAGGAGTATTCTTTGGCCTTCCCTTCCCCCATTCTTTTTCTCCGCCTCCCAGACTCCCCCCCCCCTCCCTCTGCAGCTCTGGTGTTGACTGTCGCCTTCGCCCCCCCCCCCCTTCCCGCGGTCACCCGTAAAACGGCAAGCCCTTGGCTTACCTGCCTCGAAGGTGGTGTATCTCTCAACGCGATCCATACGTTAGCTCGTACGTAAGGTTATTTTTACGGCGTGTTAGCACGGTCGCTGTGATACAACCCTAATATGCATCAGACGGGCTCACTACTAGCGCCCAACAGTACAAAAGTAGCACAATATGCACAATAGGCCACGGGAGCGTGCCAGACCATTATGGGGAATTCCCTGTGATTGCCTGCCCACCACACCTCCATCAATATGAGCAAAAAGGGGGAGGGGAGGGGGCTCGCGTCTCTCACGGGCGCCTTCGGATGTGGACCTCAAACATGGGTGGAGCTATCTTTTATTAGTGTCAGCTGATGCCTGCAAGCTACTCTTATTGTATCGCATTTCTTGAACTCTGAATGTTGCAAACGCTGAAGATCTCGTAGTCTTTCAAAGTTTGGAGCTAGAGCGCCTCCAGGCCGCCTACCAAACAGTCAGCGACCTGGATGTCTCAGCGACCTAGATGTCTCAGCTTCTAGCAAGATTGAACTGCGAAACTTGGCGGTGCTGCGCATGGATAGAAGAGTACAACAGCAATGTTTCCGGGCGGTGCTACACGACTGGTCGAGAGTGATTGGCTGAGCGATTAGCGAAGCCTATTACTCCGTCTGGTCGAAAAAAACTTTTTCTGTCTGTCTGTGTGTCTGTGTGTGTGTCTGTCTGTCCGCACGATAACTCGAGAACGAATTGAGTGAGCGACCTGGGATTTTCAGGGTCGTTTTGTGTCATAAAAAGACAGATCGAGTTCGAAGATGAGCATTCTAGCTCAAAAATTGGATTTTTAAAAAATCAAAAACCCCAGGTCCCAAAAATGAATGTTTAAAAAAATATTTTTTTTCTGGTTTCCTAGGGGGTTACTCATCAAAGTAGAGCCCTTAGGGCGAAACTTTTGTCCGTTTTGCTCTAGCTCCAACCATTTAGTCGCTAGAGGGTATTTGTGACGAAAATAAGCAAGAAAATGTACAACCATGCATGCTTAGACTAAGTGACGGGGTTGGCGGGCCGGAGGCCCGAATTTTTGAGTACATTTTTGCTCTACCCGACTCGGGTGTCAGCGCCGCAGGCCAAGGTAGATGTATGCCAGGCGCGTCGCAGCGTAACAGTGTTTCGTGAGATATCGCGAAGCCTGTTACGCGAGACGTGGTCTGGCGTACATCTACCTTGGTATACGTGCAACGTGATTATGTCCAGATGGAAGAGACTATTGGTGTCTTTAAGATATCCACACTCTAAATGTTTAGTAAATTTTTAAGCACATATTAAGCATGCCAAATTTGCATTATCGATGGACAAAAATTGTCCACGAACATGATGCAAATTTGTCTTTTGCAATGAGCGAAAATGCATTAGCTTAGTACGTGATTAAAAACATCTTAAGACAGGGGTCGCAAACTCGGCTAGAGCCGCGCCTCTTTTGCCTGTACTCTTCTTCCTGGCGGTGCCCAGGGGGTCGCAAGGGCGTGACGTTACCTGTTATGACCGCCGTCGTCGGTGGGGTCGCAGCCGGGCTCTACCAGGTCCGGGCCGTGCGGTGTCCCGATGGCTCGCGCGCGTGCGGTGCAGAAGGGGGTTGGGGCGAGCTCTGGCCTGGCAGCTCGCCCCAAGACCCTCATCAAGACCGTCATCTCCCCGATTAGCCGATCCGCGCCGGAAAAGGTGGCGACCACCCGCGTCACGTCCACCATGTGGCGGCGTCGCGTGGGTTTGTCCTCAGTGCTCATTTCGGTTTCTACTATAAGCGCGAGCGCGTGATCAGCCGAAGGCGGTGGTGCCAAACGGGCTCGCAGTGGCCCGGATAATGAGGGGCCCCCGAGCTGATGAAGACGCGGGGCGGGGCGTCAACGGGAGGGAACTGTGCGTCGACGGTGTGGGCGGTGGGTGTGGCGCACGCCGGTCAGCGACGGGGAGGAGAGCCTAATGTCGTCGGCTCGGGCTGGTCTGCTAGGGCCTCTGCGGCTGCGGGGTGATCAGCAGGTCTATCGCATTCTGTTTTAGCCCTGGCACCCGAGCCCCGTTCAAACCGTCAAAACGGTCCTCCGCCCCCCTCCCCTCGATCGAGTGCCAGTCGGCTCTTTTGTTCCTTCATCAGTCTTCTCCTTGGTCCAGCCAGAAAAGACTATCAGAAACTTTGAGTAATCGCGTCGTTTCCTTTCTTCTTTTCAGTTTCTCAATTTCCCAATGAGGGGTGGAGGGACTCCCTCTTTTCGAGATGAAATTGCTGCAAACCTCAACAATGCCCTTGCTGGAGATTTGCTCTCTAAATCTCTAAATGGGTGGACGAAATTGCACAGACCACCCAATTATCGAGGGCCTCTATTCATGGGCCGCCATGCGGTAAGTAACTGTCAGGGCTGAAGGTATAAGTATGTATGGTCGTGGTTTTCATTTTCACATTTATTTTTCCTTTTCTGATCAGGTGGTGTTGGCCGAACAGGAGCCCTTTTAACAAGTATTACCATAACTTCTGAGATACCGTGGCGCCTTGAGGTCCCTCTTGGAATGGAAGTCATCTTTTTTCAGCAACCTGAAGCGTAACTCAACTGCCGAGTTTGTCAGCGGGTTTTCATGATCAATTACTCTTCCTTGAAGGTACTTAAATAAACATGAGACTGCAAATGTTTCCAGTGGTTTTCTTTATTGAAATGTCATTGAGTCTTGCGTTTGGGGCCCGGAGGCCGACCGGTGGGAGGCCGGGCCGGTCTGTCGCAGGCCGCGCGCCGGTGAGAGGT
>NW_026267527.1:15071-24282 GCF_000697945.3 Frankliniella occidentalis | reverse complement strand
GGGGGGGCTGCAAGGGTAGGGAGCCCCGCGGGCCCCGCGGCTGGCCTTGCCGTCACACTTCCGGTTTGTGTGAGCCCTACGAGCCCGACCCTAGGTATGGGCCGTGAAGTGTCTGCAGCTGCCGAGCAGCCACCGGGCACCACGCTTGTATCAGCAGCCGAGGCTTGCTCAGTGGAAATACCGCTAGTGTCCAGGGCCGGAGGCTTCCAAATTCCTAGGTCGATGACGCCGTGGTGATTGAGTCACAAGAGGACTTCGATAGCCTGGACACCTTGGGCTACATGGGCTACACGCCACAAATACATGAGGTTGTGTGTTATAGAATGGGCGGATAGCATGCTTTGGTGGTAGGGCCTCGGTGTCCGCAGCCGGAGGGAACTTGTTCCATCCACTTCCAAGAACAGCCGTAGGGGGCGGAGAGGAGAGACGGGTGTGAGTGCCGAAGATGAACTTGGCGATAAACAGGGAGGGAGGGAGCATGGAAGCCCCGAGCCCGAAGACACCGGGCAGAGGGGCCCTGCTGGTGCCTTTGCTGGTAGATGACACCATGTCATTATCTGGTAAGCTAAGGGGCACATCTGGGGTGATGAACTGCTCTTCCCTACCCTCGGTCAATGACATCTCGTCAACCCGAAGTCTGAAATATATACATCACTTTGAACATTACAATATAGTGTCACATTCAAAACAAATAAATAAGTACATTTGAATCATACCTTTCACTTTAAGTTGCAATGGCCTCTTGAATATGTCTTGTAGTATGTTTAGATGCCATAACAAGTATGGCAGGCGTCCATATCAGAATAGCATCACTTAAATCAGTGGTTCTGGCAAGGGAGGCAATCATGTGTTTGAAAAATGACTTAGCTGCTTTGTACATCACATGCTGTGAAAGAAGAATGTTTGTCCTGCGCTTCATATCATTAAGTGGGCGTAGCACCATGACAGGAGGACAAAGGAAAGGGAACATGCTTTCAAATACTGTGCGATGGGCATACCAACTATCTCATTCAGCACAGCATTGGTCATTGCCCAGCTCATGTCAGTAACGATGATTTTAAATGGGAACATCTTTGTTTTTACAACTTTACCAAGGTGGTCCCTTAAACTACCTAACCAGTTAGCAATTGTTGTGTCAGTGTGGGAATTTGAAATAAATTCAGCGACTGGAATAGGTGCATGCTCGGTATCTTTGGTGACCAAATCATATGTATACACATCATTGCCCTGCTTATCACATTAGGGGTTTTCAACCAGAGATCCTATGAAAAACAAATACATAATTTAAATAAAAAAAAAAAAAAAAAAAAAAAAAAAAAAAAAAAAAAAAAAAAAAAAAAAAAAAAAAAAAAAAAAAAGTTTCAGAATAGACATTAAATGAAAGTAAAAATTAAACCACACTAAGCACAGAATTCGTAGTTTCACCTCCGATCCGAAAGAGGATGCTGATGGAGGTACAGAACGAGTAAAAAGAACAAATCTTTTAAACACGAGTTCCATTTATATTTCTTAAAGCCAATTGAAGCTCCACTGGAAAAGATACTATACAGTGTAGTTTGCACCTGCTCTTAAAAGATGGATTTTACGATGCAAAAATTTAGAAATGTCCATCGATTGCTTTCCACCTAAAAAGAGAGATACCCACTTGATCTGCGTTCATGTTCATGGTTTCTAAAAACCTTTTGCACACACAACAGCTGGATTTACTTTGAGGACACCGGCCCTACGACAAAGTTGATGTTCAAAGCGTAATGATGAAGTAGCGTTGGGCTTCGTTTTGGGCTATGCGGGGGGAAGGCAGGGAAGGTGTTAGTTCCTGTGGCGTCACTATAGATGTCGCTAGTCGCTAGTAGGGAATGACTGAGTAGAATTTTCGCTTACAGAATTATAATAAGTGCAACGTTATACTCTTACTTCATGCCGTTCAAGCGCTCAATGCCCACATTATTTCTTAAAATTGCGTAAAATCTGTTATTTCATTCAACTTAATGGGAATGGGGGTGTGGGAGGGGACGTATGAATGACGGGTACCTCTTTTAAGGCCCCAATTTCACTAATAAATACATATTTTTTATAAACATTATACTCACTTGATTCATATTAAAGCAAATACGGGATTACTGTTAGTTGTTTTATTAGCTTTACAGGCTGCAGGTGGCCGTGCTGTCTTTACTGAACGATAGTCGTAGGAGCCAGGTGATAGCACGAACAAAACCTAAGACTGAGACTGACTGACTGAAACGCTAATCGGATCGGCGAGGCGGGCTTAGGCCGGTCGTGGTCCTGATAGTTCGATGGCGTCGCCCCAAATCGTCGCTGGTGAGGAGGGAATGACAAAAATACAATTCTGCTATTGTGATTTGTGTTACTGATTGTATTAGCACTGTTTGACATTCATACCACATCGAAAGTGCCCTTGCTGTCACTATTTCTTAATATTTTGACACTAGAATGCATATAGTACATCTATAAAGTATGGGTATGTTGGTATCATGGCAATGGTGGGGAGAAGCACCTTCAAAACACACACACACACACACACACACACAAAAAAAAAACAACGCTCCATTGAAAGACCCTTTTCGTTCTCGAATTATCGTGACGACAGACAAACACACACACAGACAGACAGACGCGAAATTTTTTGATCGTCACTAGAGTAATAGGCTTCGCTAATCGCTCAGCCAAATAGTAACTTTGGGGGATTCATGGAGCTGCTTTACTTTCAGCGACACCCTTTCATACTTAATGGCGAGTTTAGATGATGCTGTTGGAGCAGCAGCAGAAGTAAACTGCAAAGAGTAAATAGTGGATTTCTTGTTGGATTCAGTCATTATTGCAGCAAAAAGGTGGGAGGAAATGGTTGAAATTTTATACCGAAACTTCAGCAGAGGATGAATCCGTGTAGAAACAGTCACTTGCTGGCTTTTGGCCCCTCTCACAGAAACCAGTCTCTACAAGTCCGCCATTTAAGATAAGCAAAAGGAATTCCCACAAAAAGTAAATAAAATGAAAATAGGCACAGAATATAACCAGAATTTTTGTAAGAATGTTGCCATACGCAAATACACCTTGTTAAAACCTTCAGGCAGCTCGGAAACCGCAACTTTGGAGGAAGGTGCGAATTCACGAACTACAACTTCTAGCAGATGCTCTTTTTTGGGAACTTTCTTCAATAGAGCAGAATTATTTTTGACTTCTTGTTCAGTTTCATCTGGATCACTGATTTGACAACTAAGGTCACCTATGACATTAGAAACGCTGTAATGACTGACGTCATCTGAGCGTTCAAGAACACTTCTATCTATTATCTTGACCTGTAAATCACCAAGCAGCTCAGAGATGGTAGCTTTGGAGAAATGTCTGAAGTCACAGACTTTGACAACTTTTGGCAGATGCTCTGTTATGGGAACTTTGACACCATTATTGCTGGCTTCTTGTAATTCAATTTTGCCAAAGTTTTCACAAAGACTTTGGAAGACGTGTCATTTAGGGCTAAACCAATGAAAACAACAGAAAATTATGATTTAAAACAAGAAAATAATTTTGGAGTATATTTTTAAAAATGTTATTTATGTCTACAAATGCTCCAAAACTATTTTCTTGTTTTAAATTATGAATTCCTGCTGTTTTCATTGGTTCAGCCCTAAATGACATGTCCTCGAAATATTTTAGAAGTTACGGAAAGGTTTCATCATTATTCTAGCTTCTGAAATCTTAAGTGACAATAATTGGGGAAAATGACTCAAGTATGAAAAGTGTCAATCCTTTACAAACCCAAAGTTTCCGGAACTTGTTTTTTGTTTGATTTGTTTAATAAGGAACCTACCTACATAATTATTACCTGGTTTTGAACACCTGACTCGTTTTAACTCTAAAAAATAACCAGAAACAACAAGTTTAAAACTAGGGGCTTGACTGTGATGTAAGGCCTTAACGATTCAGGTTCTTCAGTAACCGAAATGGTCCTATTCTGGAACCGTAATTTCGGCTTAGTACTCTCAAGTTTCTTAAGGGTGTCAATATTGTCAATCTGCAACATAAATGAGTAGAATTAGAACAAGGGAACAATCTATGCTGCAGATCTCATGTGGTGGTCTGCTGAACACACAGTAAGGGTAGATGGGGCATATAGTGTCACTTTTTGGAAAATCTTTTCTAGCAGTCGTTATTTAGGCAGAATTTCGGATTTCTGGGTTGGTGTGCTTTTATTTGATCTTTAGTCACAAGAAACCACTGTGACCAGCGCAAAAATATTCGTGTCTTCTCCCAAATCATCGCCAGAAGAGACTTCGGTAATTGACAGTATGTGCCCCGGGGTTGGGGCACTTACTGTCACCATGTCTATATCGGTAGATAACTCATAGGATACTTGGATTTTCGGAATATTCAGAAAGGCATCACGGAAAGAATGGTCCAATTGAAGCATACCGCCCCTAAAAGTCCAAATTACACTCAAACCGTCCTTACTGCAACAGATCATAAAATGACTGAATTTTCCTGTCCCAATGTGGGGGCATGAACTGTCAAAAGATCTTTAGATGAACGCTGCCGCCATACCACTGAAAATTTCGCTCCCCCCACCTTGCAATCAAATGAGGGCGTTGATTGTTTACGATTTCACAATTTAGCCGACTGTTAAGGTGATTGGGCTGGTATTGCGAGGCTGTTGACAGTATGTGCCCCTGACAGTATGTGCCCCACTCTCCCTTAACACACGATGTATGCAAATTAAAAGCCGTTTTATCCAAAGCGGTTATTCGTACAGTTGCCCAAATATCGCTATTTTTGTCCAGCGACAACCTCCACACTGTGGTCAATATTTGAAATTTCGGTCACGGTGTTTGATGCGGATTAGTCACAAAAATCAAACACCGTGGCCAGAATTTTGAATTTTGATCACAATTAAGAGTTTGTCGCTGGAAACTATTAGCGTGCCGCGTTGCCACATCGTTTGGATAAAAGGTCTCTTCTTGTTTCAAACAACCATACCAATAAAACTGCTGAGCATTGCTTTCGATCATAATTTAAGCTTGAGATTGGGCCAAATTTCTTATTAAAAGAACCTTTGAATGTTAACTGAAACAGAAAATTACCCGTTATAAATTTTAATTTACGAGTAATATGTTTGATTAAAAGAACATAGCTGGAACTAAGCTCAATGAATGGGAATGGTTAATTGTTTACTCTAAATTTCTTGCACTTAAGCTTCAGCGAAAAATCTAATTTCTTAGGAGCAGGTGTCGAAGAGACCATGTCATCCGATTTGAAAATTTCGGGAGTCGCGATATGACATGGTCTCTTCTTGTAGATGGGAGATTTCTCGTCGTCCTCTGACATCGTCACTGTAGCTGCCTAAAGTATTCTAATCTTTAATATATCTAAAAACTTTTGTCCAATTTGACAGGTATGACACACCGCACACCACCGAATGGCACGCACTGACATCATACAAACGGAAACACAACACACAGAAGAGAAGAACATAGCTGTCAGCGCTATCTGCCGCCAAATTTACTTGTTTCGGTGCGCGGTGCGGCGTTCGGCCGACTTTCCGCTAGATAAACTGTTCCGTTTTCGAGAACCATACCTCGTATCATACATGCAAAAATCGTTATGGACAGCTAAAACTCTAGCTCATAAGTCCTCCGCTTCATGTTTGGGCTTAGGATGTTTCTAAACACTAAAGATTGCGGGTTTAAAATGGCATTCGCGAACCTGAGAACGGTATTTTCTTTCCTAAACCCTGAGCATCAGCATTTGGCTTCAAAGTACACATATTTTTCCAGAATATTAATCCTCGTTCGACCCCTGAAAAACTAAAAGGTCGTACCTCGGAGCGGCTGCGTATAAGGTCGTACCTCGGAGCGGTTGCGTGTAGTGTCGGATCTCGCCAGCGTCCCAGAGAATGGTCGTAAGTCTATTTTTTGTCGATTTTGCGAGATGCATACCATTAGAATCGGGAGAAAATTCTCATTCTAATGATATGCATCTCGCAAAATCGACAAAAAATAGACTTACGACCATTCTCTGGGACGCTGGCGAGATCCAACACTATACGCAACCGCTCCGAGGTACGACCTTGTACGCAGCCGCTCCGAGGTACGACCTTTTAGTTTTCAGGGGTCGCGTTCCTTCCCCTTTCCGAAAAGGTATGAGTTTGTCCACATTCGAGTCAGTTTGCCTTGGAAAAGGGGGGAGGGGGCCACCACGCTCGCCGCCCGCCGCTCACGCACTGACCTTACGTGAGCGCTGACGCGTGCTTCACTTTACACGCCCCGGGAGGTCCAGCCGCTACAGTAGGAAGCAGTGACATCCTGGACCGGCGAGTCTGGCCGGCGTGCAGCAGCAGAGCAGAGCCGAGCAGGAAAGGGTGAGCGCGTGCTGCGGGAGGTCCAGCTTTTGAAGCTACTGGAAGCCTTGGCACCGTCTGGCGATTTTGCGGAACGCCTGGCAGCCGAGCTGAGCCGAGCTTGTGATGGCGAGCGCTGCCATCTCTTTCCGTCCTGGACCCCGGCATCGGGAGAGTGAGGCCGTTTGTTGCTGAGCGAAGCGAAGCTCTCCGGAACAGTGGACCGAGCTCTCCGGTGGACCTGGCGTGTCGTTGGTCGTGAGTCTGTCTGTCTGTCCGTGTGTGATAATAAACAGCCGACTGCGCTACAAGTTAATATGTTTTGGAATGGACAAATTACGAGCTTTCTTAATCACGAAAGAACGAGGCGATTGATGGGGTTTGAAATATTTCATTATAATTTGTAATTCGAATTAAAAGTTCAACAGTTGGCAGCAGTTCGCCTCCGCGGCGCAGTGTGGCTAGTCGCCGCTAGGTGGCGCTTGTTTACTTACGTAAGTTGGAAAAGGGGGGGGGGGGGGGGGGGTAGTGGTTTGGGAGAAATGTAAAAAGGTAACTATTGTTCCTGGTTCATCTTCACAAAAGAAAACGAAAATGTTTTATGCTCCAAGACGATCGGAATCGAAATGGCAGAGTTATGTTCAAATGTTCAATAAAGTGTTTAATCGCCTCTAGCGGCCAAACGGTGCGTCGGAGGTCAATTCTGACGGCAGTTTTCGCCCCGCCCTTAACTCACACGGTTAGAGGGTCGTAACTCGCAGAGACGAACAAAAAGTACCGTCCGAACATTCAATTTGGAGTTATTGCCCTCCAAATTGACAATTTTGTTGTTTTTGAATGCTTTTACTCGTTTGGGTTCTATTAACTCTGCCATTTCGACTCTGATCGGTTCCAAATATAAGACATTTCCTATTTAATTTCAAAAGAGGAATCCAAATCAGATTTCACAGTTAAAATTTCACTGATGAGCAAACATAAGCACGTAAGTCCACATTTTACTCATTTCAGGTTTTGGTTAGCAGTAAATTCTACTAACTGAGACGCATCTTTCTGTGAAAACGGATTGAAAATACCTTAGTAAACGGCGGAGATACAGAGCATTACCAAACAGCGAAAGTCCGCCCTTGAGCCAACAAAGAAACGAATGTCCTCATGTGAGCAAACCAAAACAACGAAAGTCCATACATTTGCAGATCAAAACAGTGAAAGTCCAGCCATGGGCTGACATAACAGCGTAAGTCCACAAAATTATTGGACTTTCGCTCTTATGTTAGCTCACACATGGACATTCGTTGTTTTGTCGGACCTGACTTGGACATTCGCTTTTTTGGTAGCCCAATTCTGGACAGTTTTGTTTTTTCACTGCAGCTCTGGACGCACATTCAACTACAGCAAACGAACTAGCCATTGAATATGTTCTATTAAAATACATCTCTGCCATCAATCTTTAAAATTCACACTGTGTTTCCTAATTTTGTTCTTTCATCACGGGTATTTTTAAGAGAACTTACTTGACGGGCTCCTTAAAAAAGAGAATGGTTGTACTTCACTTGAAGAAGTTTTTTCCACAAGAATAATTCCGCGGCACCATATGGGCATAATAGCAAAATAGTCATTGACATAGCTTAATGGCAACAACACAAATGTCCAATCAGCTATGAAAAAGAAAAGAAAAATAGACAATTAGTTCAAGACTGCCCAAATAACTCTTTAAAGGCGCTGGCTGATGTGCGATTTAAACGTTGACTCTTTTCATACTTCATCAATATTTCGCATACTGCACGAACTCTACTGCAAATAACCTCTTTTGACGTTGACGGGACGGGACAAGCTGTAGCTTTGCAAATACTTTTGCGTGTACACACAAGACAGTACTGTTTTGTTTTGTTACAAGAATAAATACTAACTGCTTGAACAAATCGCCTAAGCCGTGCCATATATGGCTGGGAATTATTTATACTTGATTTCTGACCGTTTCTGAATTGCTGATCTTTACCTTACCTGGTTATTCCCGGTTTCAATAAACCACCAGTGATAATAATGTTATTCTGAAGACATTTTTGGTTGAACTAGCATACCTAAAAGATGTGGTGGTTAAAAAGAAGTAAGTTTACTTGTGTTATTTCTGTGGTATTTTGTGATTATTATTGAGAGCTTTCACATTATTTGGCCAAGTTATAAGTTAAAGTTAACATTTTAGTCTACTAGTGCAGATATGGAAAACAGTCCATGGGACTGTTTATACTGAATGTTATAAAAAGGAAATGGTAGTCCACAGTTTGGTCCTTTAAAAGAGCGAATGTCCATGTGTGAGCTAACAAAACAGCGAAGGTCCAAAAATCGTGTGGACTTTCGCTGTTATGTCAGCCCAGACCTGGACTTTCGCTGTTATGCTGTGCTAAACCATGGACATTCGCTGTTTTACACTGCTCTCTTGTGGACTTTCGTTGTTTTTGCCCTGAGCTAGTGCTATTATAGTCTCTCTTATTAACTTTTACAAAAATATATTGATGTCATCTGTAAACACTTAACTTATTTTCACAACAGTTGCAGACTTCGAAGATGACGAACAATATTAAAACCAATATCGCAATTCAGGGTTGGAGAAGACCTTCGAAATCAGTTCTTTTAATGTAATTTTCTTAAATCCACTGGCTTCGGCTGGAGTCATATTATGTTTAATGATCCTCAAATAAAATGGTAAAAGCATTGAAATTACATTCTATCATACAATGTATTACAGGGCATTCAATTAATAGACTTCAGTGACTCGTAATCCTTAAAACGCCTTGAGGAGATTTGATAAAAATGAATCAAAGGGTGATACTTGTCGTAGGATAGGAGTTTCAATGCATCTAG
>NW_026267527.1:3556-14576 GCF_000697945.3 Frankliniella occidentalis | reverse complement strand
AAACAAACAGAAAAACGTAATATAAAAAAACCAACTGAAATATGGCAAACTTTAACCCACTTCGCTCAGCTACCCCGTGCACATTGACTACGCACGGGCCCCTAGTAGTTGAGCCTCGCTGACGTGGTTGGTGATGGCGAGCGAGCCTGCTTGTACTTATTGGAGTGAGATGCCTTCAGCTCCCCGGCGTCGGGCGAATGAGCCCGCTTGTTGGAGTAGTGAGATAAACTAGTCGGATGATAGAGTTGGAGAGTTGCAGAGCTTTACCTCGGCAGGCGAAGTAACCACTTCCTCGCAATCAAGGTCGACAATGCTGGCGATCCCTGTTGGTAAAGTCAATAGCAAATAGGACGATTCGTCTCATTACACACTGCCCCAGACGTTCATGTTACACACTGCCCCAGGGTACACAGCCTGTTATGTGGCCTCGTAGACCGAGAACTCTCGAGGTTGTGTTAGTGACAACGACCATTTTACGAGTGCTAAGGTGCCCGCTTCAGTAGAAGATCATTAGTTCTGTGGTTGTTTGTAACGCAACGACCTCAACCAAAAAGATCATGTCGTAACATGGTGAAAGTTGCCTAAAAATCGGGTGAGCCCAACTTGACCGTCCTCTCACCGCCGTTACCCGATCTAAAATGAATTGTTTGCTTTTGGTTGGCGGCTGTATCACCCGAGCGAACGTTTGGCGGATGTCTCGAACGTACATTTGGCAGATTCTACTCTGCACGCCAAGGGTTCGCTTTAACTTTCCTCCTTGGTAGCTATGAGTTCGGCAAAGTTCGCAAAGGGGCCACTTAGCGACTTTTGGCGACTCTGTGGCGATTGTTACACGGTTCGCTTCCGGGTCGCTGACCGCCAGCGCCCACAGGTCGCGCGCAGTACGCCCCGTTGCGTGCGGGGGTGCTGGGCTGGGCGTGGGGATGGGGTATTCCCTCGAAGGGGTCGTAGGTGTGGATCCAGGATGGATCTACCTTTAATTGGAATACACCAGGGGTCTCAGACACGCGGCCCGCGGGCCGCAAGGGCCGCACTGGAGAGAGATGGAGCTATGTGATCGCAGTGAGTGCGAGTGAGAGGTCCGACTCGTGCGGCCCGCGTGACGTCACAGTCTGAGACCCCTGGAATACACTCTTATGAATTTCTTATTATATGTTTAATTTTATATCATTTCATTACAAAAAAAATACAAATAATGATTCTTTGGACGAAATTTCGTCCAACACTTATCTTGTCCAGATTACAAAAAAATAACAAAGAAAAATACCTTCATGTAGACAAATAAACAAACAAAAATTAAAGATCTTCTAGAATTTTGTTGGTATCAGCAAGGTGAGGATAATCTAGAAATTAGAAAAAGAAACATATAAGACAAGGGAAAGGGATTACGGCTCAAACTAAGAGGACATGCTATGAATTTGCACTGATTGAAATTTAAAAATTTGTGATCGGCTGAAATGTCCTTGGCTCGACTCGGCCTGCTGCTCAGCTCGTCACTTCCATGGAAACTTGTGGATGCAAACTCAAATTGCCCAAATTTCATCAGGCAAAATTGCATTAAACATATCTCCAAAAATTTGTAATTTACTGTAGAATTTTCCAATCAAATTTCATCAACTTTTCTTGGGCACGATTGGCTTTGCCATAAGGGGCCATCGTCAAGAATAGGAATAATAAAAAACTTTCGGGCCCCCTAACAGGGGCCTAAAAACAGACTATAGGTAAGGTAACAAACAACAACAATACTAACCGTTAGCGCAAAAGACTGCTTGCAACGCAGATTTGGACGACCAAGTCGCCTCAAAGGCCTCGTGAAGTGGCGCACTAAGACCTAATAAGGAATTAATGATTAATTCACAGATACTGACCAATGCGTGATTATAAGCAGCAAAATATATCACATTATTTTAGCCAACCAAAATAACAGTAAAAGTTACCTGTACTGTACTGCTGCTCCTAAAGTCGTGAGTTCCAGTCAGTAGCAGTACCATACACTCCCAGCTGGGCAGTAGGCCAGTCCAAATTATGAATGTAAGTCTTTGATAGCGGAGGTAATAGTCTCAAAAGAAAGGCTAAAAGTAGTAATGATGACGTGCAAAGTTTGGGCGATCTGCGACGAGGTTTAGGGGTCGCGCACGGGGCTTGAAGATTTGGCGTCCTGGTGCCCCAACACTGAGCCGCAATGTTTAGGGCGGAGCCACGATTGGTTGACGAGGGTGACGGGAGGGAGTCTGCGTACAGTGAGTACCCATAGGCACTGCTATCCTTTGGACCAGACTGAACTGGGCCCAGTGTTACTGTCTTGTGACCACGGGCTTAAACGCCGCAATACACGGCACCCGCGCTGGAGGGACGACGGGTGGGAAATCGATAGTTCCTATGCCATGCTGTAATAGGAGGCACTTAGCTCTACCCGTTGCCGAGAGACTGCACATAACATTAAAACCAATCACTAGAAAAAGACGACAAATGACGAATTGGCGCCTGTAGTTATGTAATTTTGACTGACCGCACAACATGCCTGTCTGTTATTTGCCTACCTGGCAGGCGTATTTAGAGAAATTTTAACATTTGCCATGATCGCTTCTGTTGTTATGTGCAGTCTGTGGGGCACAAGTAGCACAAAGCGACTCCTATAAGAGCGTGTCCTAAAGAATCCACTTTTCCCACCCGTGTTGTCTTAGTCGCGAGTGCCGTGTATTGTGACGCTTAGGCCCCTGGTGACTAGACAGTAACACCGGTCAGAGCTTTCTCTTTTCCAAATGAAGGTAGTGCCTATAGGTTCTGACATCACGCAGACTCACTTCGATCTGCCCCGTCAACCACTCCTGGTGCGGCCTCAAACACAGCGTCCTGGTTTTGTGGCGCCAAAACCACATTTCTTTAAGTCCAATGCGCGACCCCTAACCGTTGTCGCAGAGCGCCTAAATTTTGCACAGCGCCATTATTACACAAAGGAATCACTTTAAATCTGTTACTTTGAAATCGTTTTTTATATGGAATGGCCTACCGTACGCGGCCGCTGGCTACACCCCCCCCCCTCCCGGTTCGTGGCCAAACCGCCAGGAAGAGGGCGAGGGCCAACGACGACCGCGTGCTGTTCGCAAGACTGGCGTCTCACAGGCCGCACCCACTCACCCGCACCGCGACGAAGGTGTCCACGCAGGAGGGGATGAGCGCGCCAGCCAGGGTGCACATGGGGGACGCCCCGACCGGCAGCGGGGCGGACATCAGAAGAGCAGCCTCAGTCGCTGAGGTCGTCGACAAGGTCCCTCAGCCGGTCGAGCAGCTCAGTGGCCTTGGCGGCGTCGGCGTCGCTCAGCATCGCTGTGACGCGTGGCGTGACACGGCCGTCACCGGACGCCGCCGAGGTGGTGGCCGCACTAGAGCTGGTGGCGGCCACGGCTAGCTGGCTGATGCGGGGGCGCTTACCCGTGGGGCACATCCCTACATCCCTACCGGGTAGCGTCTACCCCATCGGGTTGCGACCCTTGCCGTCGGTACAATGTGCGGCCCTATAGCCGCATCTCGCGCCCCACGTCGAAGGTCACCTCCTTAAGCGACGAGCTGAAAAATGAACTACAAGCAGTTTTATTTTTCTGTAGAGGCACTGGGCAGGGTACTCTTTCTGAATAGCAAGAAATAATCATCTCCACGATAAGAAAGAGATGGTGGCTCCAGACTTTAGTTACATTTGTAATAAGCAATAATCAAAACTTAAATGTGAGAGGAGAAAGGAAAGGGGCTACATAATCAAAAATCTGTGGCACATCTCTAATTCATTACCTGCAGTTGGGCTTCCTTAACCCAAGCTGCTATTAGATCTTTGAGTAGGATGTCTTCCTCCGTCACATGTGGGGGAGGCTGCAATAACATCTTCGGACAAAACACACAAAAAATGGTTTTTAGTTTTGCACAGAACCTGCGCTGGGTCTTTATTGACGGTTGTCTTACAAACATTCAAGGGAACATGAAATAGGTAATTAAACCATAAAGTAATAATCAAGCAGAGAGTCAGTTTATGAAATGGTTTTGATAAGTAAAGTATTAACTCGTTCTCTCCGTACGCAAGTATTGTGCATACAGTTACATTTAAGTAAGTGTACTTTCAGAGTATGTGTTCATTATCATTAAATTTCCCTGTCTCTGTAACCATTCACCGGAGTTCAAAAATAATGCGCGGAACGTAAATCGCGAGTAATGGGAAACTTTTTGAGTCCAATGTTTACAGGCTATTAAATATGTGATGGTTTATTTAAATAAACATTTTATGGTGCGCAGACCAAGGGGTTACAGGAATATGATGCTGGCAGGCAGGCTTAGCCATAGTGCATTTAGCAATGAGTTAATAATTTAAATAGAAAAGACTGCTGGAGAGCCGAGTGAGAAGTTAAAATGAGTAATGATGATAAAATAATAGACTACTAATATAGCAGCCTATGATAGAAATTAAAGGATTAAAATAAATATGGAGCCAATAGCGAACATGCGGGCCAGACGGGCCGGATAATGAGGGTTGCCCTACAGGTGGCGGCACGGCCAAAAAGGCGCAGAGCGCAATTAGGGGGGAGGGGGTGAACACACACCTCCCTCTCCTGCAAACCTGGCCAATTAGATACAAGATAAGGCTCAGAAAAGAAGTTAAAATTAAAATTGAAAAGTTAAAATGGCAGAAAAGCAAGCGGCAAGCAGCAGCAGGTAAAAGTAGAATTGCAATGATACAAGATGCAACTAATATAGAAAATGCAAGGAAAAACAATGCACTAAGAGTGAAGTAATTTCAAGTACAAAGTTAACAAAACGGGGAGGGCGGCAGCGACGATGGCCCCCGGGCCAAGGCGTGAGCCCCCTACTACGCCACTTTCCCCGAAGGTACTTGCGACAGTTCAGCTAAGGCCCGGGGGTGATGAGGGGGTGGCGGCGTCGGCGTATTGGCGCTTTCCTGTTACATGCTCGGTGTAAATGTCTCTGGACCGCTTGATGGCATCCGAGACACACAGGCGCGCCAAGGTGGTGTTGTACGCCGCGTCGGTACATCGCAGGCGCCTGAGGGCCTGCCAGTTGGCGGGGTCCCAGCTCCCCAGGGCGCCCACGTTAAAAGCGTCGATGGTCGCCATCCACCCATTCGCCGCCAGGAAGTCACAAGCTGGCTGATAGGTGCGCACCTTATTGGCGCGGGCTGCTTGGAATGACTCCCACCCGTCCTCGAATGGCACGGTCACGTCCACGAGGGTGACCATCTTGTTCAGGGAGTCGATCAGCACCAGATCAGGGCGCTGGCGCTGGATGGCTGAGTCACCTGGAAGAACGCCGGGGGTTAGAAAAGGGCAAGGTTTTGTTTACCCTTAGCTGAAGGTGAGTGTGGCGCTCCACGGCGTCTTCCAGGCGCTTCTGGATGGCGATGGCGTTATGGCGATGCTGGCCGGCGACGAGGGCGGAAGGGCAGTGGTTGAGCACGTGGGCCGTAGATTCGAGGTGTTGACATTACCTACGGCACCGACGCGCAGCCTCTTCCGTCAGCCACCGCTTGCAGCCATTGAGAGGAAGGACGCCCAGGCGGGCGCGGTGAATAAATCGCCAATCTGCGAACCTGGTGTATCTGCCATCAAAAATAAAGTGGTTACTGATGGAGTTCACCGCACTCACCCGGGCGACCTTTCCCTGATCAGGTTTCATAAAAAGACTGGAGCGGTAGTGGAGCTGGACCGCGAGTCGAAGGGCAGCTGTGAGGCGGGACCGGCTGGCCCCGTCCACGATGGTAGTTTGTCTCATGCCGTCGACATGGAGCTGGAATGTCGCCTTCTCCTCGCAGAAGCCCCACTGTAGTGCCGGCACCAGCTTCTTCAGGCGGATGGTAGAAGAGCGGGCCGCCGTCCAGATGGTGCCGGCGAGGCCGGAGGGGGCCGCACCGACGCCGTTCAGGTAGGCAGCCAGGTCCGCAGGGGTGGGGTGGGTGCCGAGCCGAAGCTTATGCTTGGCCGCGACGCCCAGCCCGCTGCACGCCAAATCAGAGACAACATGATCAGGGCAAGTCAAAAGTTGGAACGCATGCGCAACCGCGCACACGTCGACAATATCAGTGGTGGGGATGACCCCGGCCCCGCCCCAAGAGGGGGGGGAGAGACACTAGCTCCGCGCTGGCACGCTGCGGCAGAGAGAGGGTGAGCTTGATGCCTTCTTTAATGCAGGTTGAAAGGTTCTTGAAGGCCGTCTTCTGCACGCGGGCGGTACGCAGGGCGAAGTCTAACTGGGGTAAAATGAACGTTCGGATGGCATGTAGCTTCTGCCACGGGGTCAGGAGGCTGCCGAACACCTTCCGGGCCTCCTCTTCCACCCTTTCGGCGGTGGCCCGGGGGGTCGCGTCCACCCTGAACCCCGTGGGGACCCCAAGATGTTGGTAGGCTTGCCCCTCCCCAAGGATAGGGATGGGGGCGGTGCCGATGTAAAAATCAGTCATTACGGCAGGCTTCTTAGCAATGAGCAGAGTACTGCATTTTGCTGGCTTGAATTTCAACCCCAGCCACCCCGCCACCTCTGACACTCGGTTCAAGAGGATTTGGAGGGAAGGGCGGTCTGGGGCAAAAAGCACAGCGTCAAACTAAAGTAAATTCCAAAGATGCAGTTTTTGAAAACTCCGTTATCATGAACAAATAATACGGCAGGGTTGGGTTATTTCTCAATCCGTAAATCAGTACATGCTGTTGGTCTGAGCTAAGTGGGGTCTAGATTGAACCACACTAAGCACAAAACTCGTTGTTTCACCTCCGATCCGAAAGAGGGTGCTGATGGAGGTACAGAACGAGTAAAAAAAAAAAGTCTTTTAAACACGAGTTCCATTTGTATTTCTGAAAGCCTATTGAAGCTCCAATGGAAAAGATAACCTACAGTGTGGTTTGCACCTGCTCTTAAAAGGTGGATTTTACCATGCAAATAATCAGAAATGTCCTTCGATTGCTTTCCACTTAAAAAGAGATATACCCACTTGATCACCGTTCATGTTCATGGTTTCTTAAACCTTTTGCACATACAAGAGCTGGATTTACTTTGAGGACACCGGCCCAACGACGAAGTTGAGGTTCAAAGCGTAATGATGAAGTGGCGTTGGGCTTAGTTTTGGGCTTTGCGGGGGGAACACGGGGAAGGTGTTAGTTCCTGTGGCACCACTATAGATGTCGCTAGTCGCTGGTAGGAAATGACTGAGTAGAATTTTCGCTTACAGAATTATAATAAGTGCAACGTTAAACTATTACTTCATGCCGTTCAAGCGCTCAATGCCCACATTATTTCTTAAAACTGCGTAAAATCTGTTATTTTATTTAACTTCATGGGGGGTGTGGGAGGAGACGTATGAATGACGGGTACCTCTTTTAAGCCCCCAATTTTACCAATAAATTCATATTTTTCATCAACAATATACTCACTTGATTCATATTGAATCAATTACGGGCTTACTGGTAGTTGTTTTATTAGCTTTACAGGCTGCAGGTGGCCGTGCTGTCTTTAATGAACTATAGTCGTAGGAGCCAGGTGATAGCACGAACAAAACCTAAGACTGAGACTGACTGACTGAAACGCTAATCGGCTCGGCGAGGCGGGCTTAGGCCGGTCGTGGTCCTGATAGTTCGATGGCGTCGCCCCAGATCGTCGCTGGTGAGGAGGGAATGACAAAAATACAATTCTGCTATTGTGATTTGTGTTACTGATTGTATTAGCACTGTTTGACATTCATACCACATCGAAAGTGCCCTTGCCGTCACTATTTCTTAATATTTTGACACTAGAATGCATATAGTACATCTATTAAGTATGGGTATGTTGGTATCATGCCAATGGTAAGGGGAGAACCACCTTCAAAACACACACACACACACAAACAAACAAACAACAACAAAACATCAAGAGCATCAGCCAGCAGCAGTTACTCATCGCATCATGCTTTTCTGGATTTAGTTGGCCTGTATGTCCTTCAATTTTCTCATTTTCTCGTTCTTGTGCTTGTCCGTGCGACGTACCTTACAATGACACCCGGCTTTGGTCTGCAAGAGGGGATCAGGGGAAATGCTTTAATAATACATGGACCACATGACTTCAGTTACCACTTTAACAAAATAATGAAGGGTGGAAGAGTGTACGCTAGTACGCTCGCTGTGTTTCCTATGACACGGAGAAGTGTACTGCAGCAATTAGCTTCGACCTAGACAATGTTGTCGACTGTAGGGAGACGGGGCACCACCGTCACCCTTCTCACAGATTTCTCACACATGAGAGAACATTGAGGCATGCAGTTATTCAAAGGTGTCGCAACAGAATGGACCTCACAAATCTTCATGACATATATCTTGAAGAGATTCTGAGACTAAGGTTATGTACATTTCGCATATGATGCATTGATGTTCTTTTCTGTTTGTAGTAATACTTACATTTTGTTTTGCAGAACACCACAAGGAGCCATTCAGAATTTGCTTTTTGTCAAGTTAAGGCGTTCTATGGAAAGGGCAAGGAGGGATGGACTGCCCCCACTTCCAGATTCTCTCTCGGAACTACCTCATCTGCTGGCGAATGGCCAGACTTCCTTTTTGTCACAATCATGTGATGAAATAGATAATATATCTGCTGGTGTGGCAGGGCGTTCTAGACTGAACACGAGATGTGTTCTCCTCCTCTCCAGAAGGCAGAGAAGATATCTCAACAGTGGGAGGGTGATACAAGTGTTCAGTGATGGCACATTTATTGCCCCTGCCAGAGCGGGTTGTGCGCAAATATTCAATCTCATCACAATAAGAAGAAAACAAAGTCATCCTCATGTTAGTAACAGTCCCGCATATGTACATGTTTTTTCTGGTGATGTCCATTTTAATATTGTTTTTCGCAACTTCTTTTCAGATTATTCCTCTTGGATAAAATTTAATGCAAAGTAGGAGGACTCCATGTTATGTGGCAGCCTTCTCTGCACTGCATACGTTGTAAAAATCTGTCCCACAAAAAACGTTATAAAACACAAGTTGTCGAAAAATGTAAGCTCTTTAGTTTTTGTTTCATAACATTTTTTGTGGGACTGCTTCTTACAACCGCTACTCTTAAGCCATAGTGATTCCGTACATTTCTCTTCCTAGACGTGGCGGTAGCGCCTAAACGGCTTCAGATAGAGCAAAACGAACGAAATTTTCATTCCAAGAACCGTAATTTGCCGAGAAAGTAATCTTGAAAGTTCCAAAAAATAATTAAAATAGCAGCTTTTGGAACGAATGCCCAAAATAACCCCTGAATATGAATTTAAGCAAAAATCTTTGATGTGTCCTTCGATAGCATATTTAGACCAACAGTTTCCCGAAGTAGAATGAAAATCGGGAATTTACATTTGGCGGGGTTTCCTTGTGAGCAGGGGCCGGCTGTGCGGCAGCCAGCTCACCGGGGTCATGGTTCTCATCCCCAAGAAGCCCAAGACCGTCACTATCAAGGACTACAGGCCCATCACGCTGCTCAACGCGGACTATAAGGTCCTGGCGCGGTGCATCACCACCCGCATCTCCGCCGTGACCGCCAAGGTCGTGCACCTCATGGCGGTCCAGCCCGGGGGCGCAACATCACGGCGGCGCTGTGCGACCTCCGCGACGTGTTCGCCTGCCACGACCTTCTCGACGAGCCCGGCTGCCTTGCGTCTGCCAGTCTGCCGACATCGAGGGCGCGTTCAATAACGTCCGACACGATTTCTCGTTCGAAGTCATGACCCGGATGGGTTTTGGCGCGGACTTTGTGAACATCATGCGCACCATCTACTCCGGCGGCAACACGCGCATGCAGATCAACGGCTTCCTGTCGAAGCCCTTCGACGTGCGGTGCTCGGTGCGGCAAGGCTGCCCCACCTCCATGGTCGCCTTCATCTTGGTCATCTCCCCGCTCATCTACGCCCTGTACGCGCGCCTCGACGGGATTCACGCGCGGGACGCCCACTTCGTTGCGACCGCGTACGCCGATGACGTCACGGTACCGGCGAGGAGCGACGACGACGTTCCGCCTCTGCGCCAGGTCCTGAGTGAGTAAAGCGACGTCTTCGGGCTGACCGTCAGCGACCAGAAGACGGTCGCCATCGCCCTCGGCACCTGGGACCCTGCTCAGCACCCTCTTCCCTGCCGTTACGTCGAGACCGGTCGCGTCCTGGGCGTCACATTCGCCAAGAACATCAAGACGATGAGCAGCAAGACGTGGGCGTCGGTGATCCTGGAGCAGCACAAACACCGCAAACTAAACATCGTCCAGAGAGGGTGTTTCACACAGACCTAGAGCTTGTCCAAACTGTGGAACGTCGCGCAGGTGCTGCCCGTCCCGGACGGCCTCGTCACGGCCCTCAACAGGGCGATTGGGGACTTCGTGTGGAACGTCAGTTTCTTCAGGGTGCCGTTCCCGAACCTCTGCTCGCCGAGAACGGTGGTTGGCCTCGGCCTCCAAAACCCGAAGTGGAAGAGCCAGTCGCTGTTCATGGGCCGTTGGATGTCCTGCGCGCTGTTTGACACGGACTGCTTCACGTCCGTGTGGCTTCAATTGATGGCGTGGAAGTGGCTGCCGAACGATCCCGCGGCGGGGCCGCGCATCCCGGGCAGCGTCACGCACTTCAGGGAGTACCAGCGGTGTCGACCCGCCGTGCCTCTCCAGCTGGGCGAGCCCATCGACGCGCGCGCCGTGCACCGAGGCCTCTACGCTCAGCTCACCGCGGCGGACCCCCCCCCCCCCCTTGCCATGGGAAACGCATGTCACGGCAACGTCGACAGGACATAGATGGTCTAGGTCGGCACAACGTAGATCGGAGAGTTGCTGGGGTGGAGATTTTGACCGTGGATTCCACGTAGATGCAACGTGACTAATAAGGTTTGATAAGAGTGAGATATACGTAGGGAAGCTAAAACAAGCAAATAAGAGCGAAAAATCGTATTTTTCCATTTTTGAGGTTTTTTTCCGAAAGAAACCGGTTTTTTCCAGGTTTTTTTTCTAGCGATTTTAAAAAGCCGGCTTTTTTCCATCCCTA
>NW_026267527.1:2562-3251 GCF_000697945.3 Frankliniella occidentalis | reverse complement strand
GATCAAATTGTCTGTAATACGGACAATTTTATCCATATTATGGATAATTTGTGATCCATAATATGTTAGCACAAAATTCACCGTAAGCGTGTCCAGAAGGAAATGAGAGTGAAAGAATCCAAATCTTGAGTTACACTTTTAATTTTTTCACCTCTAAAAAAATCCAAATTTTCAATTTTTGTATTTTAACAAAATGTAATGGTGTGTACATGTAGAATGATTGGAAGTCACCTAATGTTTCATTAGGCCATGTCAAAACGATTATTCAACCCACAACTTATTTTCACAATAGCCATGACTTGCAAGGGACCGAACAATATTATAGCCAATATCGTTAACTCAGGTAGGATAGGCCCATCGAAATCAGAACAAGGTATATAATTTTCTTGAATTGACTAGGTTTGTCTGGAGTCACATTATGTTAAATGATATCCATTAAAATGATGGGAGCATTTTAATTAAACTCTATGATACGATACATAATAGAACATAAATTAAATATACTTCAGCGACTCGTGATCTTCCACAAGCTTCGGAGAGATCTGATAAAAATGAATGAAAGAGCGACAAGTTGTACTTGTCGTAGGTGAGAAGTTAAAACAAGGTAGATGTACGCCAGACCACGTCTCGCGTAACAGGCTTCGCGATATCTCACGAAACACTGTTACGCTACGACGCGCCTGGCATAC
>NW_026267527.1:0-1454 GCF_000697945.3 Frankliniella occidentalis | reverse complement strand
CATATGAATTTTTTATTTTCAGGACATGGCAAAAGTAAGGCAGAACATGGCGGCCATCCCTGTTCTAAATGATGAACAGTCAGCTGCCTTTAAATGTGTCCAGAGGTATGTGACTATGAAGGTGATGCCGGCAACCCTGTCCCAAACACTGGCAAACATGAATCGAACGATGGGTATCATGAACTACATTGCACGGAAGGAGCGCCAGGCAAATGATGACCTCTTCGAGGTACCACTTAAAATCGACTTCTTACATGCTGCTGTATCCAAACTTGGAAAAACGGGAGACATGCCGTCCACCCTGATACAATACTTAAGAGACTACAGATATGTTCCCACAGCGTATGAAATTAGATTTGACGATCCGGGTATGCCGGATTTGAGTGGTGTGAGTATAGTTTTATCTAGACCACGCAATTATATAGTCTGTTAAAAGAGAAAAATCACGTTTCGTTTCCCATTCCATGACAGAGTGAACTGGCTGCAAGAGAGATGAAACGACTTTGCAACGCAGTGGAAATGTTGACAAAAGCCTACCAGAAAAAGAACACAGTAATTATTGAAGAGCATTCGGACACTCCCTCATCTCCAGTAAGTAGTGCAACCCTGAGGTTGAAGAGGTGAAAGAGCAGCGGTTAATTTTTATTTCTGGTAACGCCTGGCGCCTGTTGCTTCTGCCCCGGCTCCCGCTATGGTGGACCTTGTCTCGGACGAGGAGGGCGACGACGTCGTCCTGCTGAGTAAGTGCCGCAACAGTTTTCTGTGTGTTTCCGCTCGCCCTGACCATGTCTGTAGTAGTTCTCGTGCAATATCATTGCGCACTTGAGGATGGCGAGGATGTCGTTTTGTGTGGGCCTTGTGCCCCTTATGCCGCACCTGATTTTGTACTGACTGGAGGTTTTTGTTACAAAAGGCTGAAATTCAGCCTGGATCATTTATATGGTCCTCACAGTGACTATATCTGTGCGCGGTGCTTAGGCTAGCCCTTTGTGCGTTCACTTGTTCCCCGCCTCCTACTTGTTGATACTTTTGTTGTTTGTTGTCGTTTTCAATGTTTGTTTTCTCGGGACCACAAGACGGCCCTGATCCAGGCAATGACGGGGAATGCCACAGACATAATTGCAAATTTCAAACATCAAGAAGTGCCGATTACACATGAGAGCCTAGACGAGGCTCTGATCCGAACCTTCGGCAGGTCCGCCTCCATGTGGGAGCGCAAGAAAGACTTCAACACGCTCGAACAGGAGAAGGACCAGACCGACAGCCAGTTCTTCCGTCAGGTGGAGCGGTTGGGGGGGGGCATACCCCATAGATGTTAGTAGGACTGCATTGTTTGGACAATAAACTCATCACCGCCTGTACGGACTCAATAAAAGAATATGGGTCCCTCCAACATCGCACTTTATACCAGGAGGATCTGTTTTCACCAGTGACACACGATTTGGGATTTACTT
>NW_026267526.1:161861-162700 GCF_000697945.3 Frankliniella occidentalis | reverse complement strand
GTTTTGGCAGAGGTGCGCGAAAAAAACTATACTGCGCAAACAAACAGGGGACCGCATTACTCAGCTCACGTTAGATTAAGCTTCTCTCACGCCACCCGGCCGTCTTGTCCGCAACATTGCGGGGCTCATCGGGCTGCACACATAGCATGTGCCCCCCGCCCAGCCGCAGCAGTGTCTGCACCGCAACAGCAGATAAAACATAGAAACGGGGCATAAATTCCTGACGTATTGCGGTCCATATTTGCATGCGCCCGTGTGCTACACGCGCGGTGACTGACCGGCTGTGTTCCAAACGGCGGCGGCGCTCGCCGTCCTGATAGGTGCCCGATAAGTGAGTGAGCGGCAGCGCCAGACAAGCGCAGATTGTGCGAAAAGCAACAGGTTAGTAGAGGGTATAACTGTTTGTGCACTGTTAACAAAAAACTCGGATACCGAGCTGGGAATCGCGATTTTTGAGGTTTCCCTGATTCCGAGCCACCGATCTCGAAATCGAGTAATCGTGTCTCTGAAACCGAGACACTCTTTACCTGTTTTCGGAAAACAATTCCCGGATTGCGAGAAACGATATCCGAATTTCGAGCTCGTTAGCTCGGAATCAGAACTAAGCGGCTCTAAATCAGGCTTTGGATGCTCGAAATCGAGCACAGAGCCTGGTTTTGCGATACTTGTAACATAAAACCACTCTGCTAAACCAAGTGCAGAAGTGTTTGCCTCTTGTAACTGTAAAACTCTTGAGTTCTGCAGTAAGAAGTCAATATTGCTTCTGGTTGCTACCTCTGCAGAGCAATCTTATTTTGAGTCATACCATCGTCTTCAGCGTGAAATTTCGAATCAAACGA
>NW_026267526.1:159332-160746 GCF_000697945.3 Frankliniella occidentalis | reverse complement strand
GCCGAGGTCGCGAGCACAACGGCGAGGAGGCCATCGCACAGGGCACTCTGCCGTTAGTCTCTCAACTTTTCGAGAGTTTGCACGCACTGAAAAAAACATGTTAGCTGCAGAAGCTAAACCAATATCTAAATCTGGAATGACTAACAATTACTTAGCTATATAGCTAATAAAGGTAGCTGTTCATGATAGCAGCACACCACGAAGGGAGCAAAAGTTTTTCTACGTAGGCCTAGGTTACATATGTCTGCGCACATCTTATACAGATACGGCGGAGGCTGATACTATGCGCAAATTTCTTGTTGCACACAGTACACTCAAAAGGCTTCTCTCCAGTGTGCGTTTGAAGATGTCTGCGCAGACCGCTACTTTGAGAAAATTTCTTGTTGCACACAGCACACTCAAAAGGCTTCTCTCCAGTGTGTGTTCGGGCATGGTAATGAAGATGGTAAGTCTGCGCAAATTTCATGTTGCACACAGTACACTCAAAAGGCTTCTCTCCTGTGTGTTTTTGGAGATGGTTATGGAGATGGGAACCGTGGGCGAATTTCTTCTTGCATACAGTACACTCAAAAGGCTTTTCTCCAGTGTGCGTTCGGAGATGTGAGCGCAGATTACTAGCCTGAGAAAAATTCTTGTTGCACACAGTACACTCAAAAGGCTTCTCTCCGGTGTGCGTTAGGAGATGTTTCCGGAGATGGTCACCGCGAGAAAATGTCTGGCTGCACACAGTGCACTCAAAAGGCTTCCCTCCAGTGTGCGTTCGTAGATGTGAGTCGAGATTGCATTTTATCGAAAACTTCTTGTTGCACACAGTACACTCAAAGGGCTTCTTACCAGTGTGCGTTCTTAGATGTCTGAGTAGATTGCCATTTTCCGAAAATTTCTTGTTGCACACTGTACACTCAAAAGGCTTTTCTCCAGTGTGCGTTCGGAGATGTGAGCGCAGACGGTTACTGTCCGAAAATTTCTTGTTGCACACAGTACACTCAAACTCTCCAGTGTGCCTTCGGAGATGGCTGCGCAGGCTGTTAGTCCCTGAAAATGTTTTGTTGCACACAGTACACTCGAAAGGCTTCTCTCCTGTTTTCTTACGGAGATTGGAACCCCGCGTAAACGTATTGTTGCATTGGGTGGACATGGTGTGGAGACTCGTAAACTCTGAAAAACGAAAAAAAAAAACACTTTATTATTGAAGTTCGATATTACTCCACAGCTTCTTTGCCTTGTTTCACGGGTAAGTGCGTAGTTGTAAGGGGAAAGGGACACACTAGGGTTAACGTAGATCCAAGGAAATAAGCACGTTAACATAATGTTGAAGTATCTAGTGTTGCTCTATACACCTATAGTAATTTCCCCTCAGATACGTTTCGGAACTTCTCCAGTTTTGGCAGAGGTGCGCGAAAAAAACTATACT
>NW_026267526.1:155886-157332 GCF_000697945.3 Frankliniella occidentalis | reverse complement strand
CTCTCTCTCTCTCTCTGAAGCGGGATGACAATGAACACAACAACTCGTGGTGGGGAGACAGGACAAGACAGCCAGGGCACAGCGCGAGACGCGCCGCCGCCACCACCACCAGCACCAACGACATACTGCCCATTGAATCGGAAACCAAAGCACACGAACGAAAGGAGAAGAAGAAAAAAAAATGAAAATGGATCGCGCGTCCGTCTTGCGGCCGTCGTGGCGTTCCGAATACACCTTCTAATTACATTGCGGAAGCCGTGCAGACGCGTGGTTTCTTTTTTTTTTTTTTTTTTTTGTCGTCCTCGACACAATGACGACACGGGGGACGCGGGATCTCGCCCCATCACTGGATCGGCTACCGGGGCGCACCCCATCCTGGCCGTCCTGGTGGTGAGGTAAGAGCAGCGCCGTCACCTGTCCGGACGCATGACGGATACCCCGGGACCCCGGCCTGGCCTGGCCCGCTCCAGACAGCCTCGGGGGCCCCGATCCGTCGAGACCACCTCGACGAGGACGCCGAGCAGGAGGGCGGACGCGCGGATCAGGCCAAAGCAGCCAGCTCCCCGCGCGAGGACCACGACGACGCCATAGACGTCTCGCTCTGCTCGCACGAATTCTTCAATACGCGCGCCACTGTGGTGTGCCTTAATGGAAAGTCACCCCCCATTTCACTTTTCTTGTGTCGGAAGTGCGGCTCGTCGCCGTGCCAGTCACCCGTCAAATTAGGCGGGGACCGCCGGCCCACCTCCCGCCTCGCTCGGCGAACTTAGTCGCGCGCCTCGCGCCCGCCCCGCCTCCGCGCGCCCGCTCGCGCCCGCTCTGGCTGGCTGCTGCTCACACTTTTCATTACTGCTTTCCAATAGCATCGCTGGAAAGTGTTTTCTTCTCCTCCTCCTCCCTCTTCTTTGGCCGCCGCCCACTCACTCGGATGATCGGCAAGCGGCGCCATACAACGCCGAGCCACGCGAGCGGACGCGGCGATGTCCGCCGCCGCCGTCGCTTGCTCCGCCCGTCCGACGGCCGTCGCAAAGAAAGCTCGTTATTTCATATTTTTTTTGCGTTTTATTTTTTTGCTCCTTCTTATTCTGCTCGATCAGGATCAGATCAAGCAGACGAAAGTGCCGTCCGTCTGTCCGGCGGGCCGACTCACCTCGCGCGCGTTTGTGAGCAGCGCCGCATTCATGTGCAGCAGCTGCAGCAACAGCTACAGCAGCAGCAGCCACAGCAGCAGCAGCTACAGCTGCAGCAGCTACAGCTGCAGCAGCTACAGCTGCAGCAGCCACAGCAGCAGCAGCAGCCACAGCAGCTCACGGCGGTCGCGTCCGTCTCTGTGACGCCACAGCAACGACCGCTCGCGGGCGACGCGACGCTACGCCGCGGGTAAGGGGCAGCCGAGAGCAAGCGGTCACCCCGCGGCTCGAATCAGCGCGGTGGTGAGTCTCCCGC
>NW_026267526.1:153299-153542 GCF_000697945.3 Frankliniella occidentalis | reverse complement strand
ATGGTGCAAGCATAGTCAACCACCCCCCCCCCACCTCCCCTTGTGTCTCTTTTCGGAGCCTTATTCTGGCTGATTGGCGCCTATTATCCACGGCATCACGGCCTGCAGTGTGTGTCCACACATCCTGTTGCGCATCCCCACACTCCCCGCCCCACTCCCTCGGGGATGTCTCGAACGCTGCTCGATATCGTGATGGCTTGAATGCAGTGGTCACTCGTCTGTGTGTGTGTGTGTGTGTGTGTG
>NW_026267526.1:147613-148919 GCF_000697945.3 Frankliniella occidentalis | reverse complement strand
ATATTATGAAAAAATTCTTTAGTATTGCTTAGATTGTCCCTGGTACTACGAAACGTTTTCCTAGTGCCGTAATTATAATACTAGGAAAACGTTTAGTAATACCAGGTAAAAAGAATAGTACTACTAGAGAATTTCTTGATAATATACAGCACAAAACGTTACTAGTTACTTTAGGCAAATTTTCTAGTAGAAAGTTTAAAGTGAAGATGAAGTGGCGGCCCCACCGCCGTAGCTCCCCGCCGAGCACCATACCTCTATACCATGCGATGACAGCCGATGACAGCAATTGTAATTTGAACTGCGCGCGCAACCCTGGCTGCAATTCACGTGTTTACGGAAAGTCACGCTCGTCAATTCTTAAACGGAAGCGGCGTGATAACGAGATGATGACCTGCCGGATATGAGGACCGAACGTACAGACTCCGCACGACCAAGCCCGGGTTGCAGGTACGTACAAACCAACCGGTGTCCTTGGTCCTGCGAAATGCAAATAACTACTTGTCCGCGGTTCCTGAACACGGCGGCTCGGCGCATCGCAGAGAGGGCCACCTATTGTCCCGTAAAGAAAGCGCGCATGTCACGAGCGGGCTGTACCGCATGACCCGCCCGTCTAAATGAGCTCCTGACTACACCCACCGAGATGAAAAATACAGGACAGCAGTTCAGCTAAAAAGTCTTTAATTTAACTTCAAGTTTTAGAATACAGCAATAATATTAAACATGACCAGCATAATGGCTTTAAAAAAACTAATATGGAGAACGTTCTGTTTGTACAAACAAGATTCAGTCAAGGGTGCAAAAATAAACGCGCAGTTGAAAATTAATTATTTGGAAAGCCGTACGGGTTCATGGATTACAGGACTTGAAGCATCTTCTGCGATATCAGCAGCAGTCAGTAGTCAATGTCAACTGGAAAATAATAACGAAGTCCATCTCTTGCCGCAAAATTCTTGCTGCATACTAAGGTGCTATGAAAGGGCTACTCTCCAGTGTGCGTTAGGAGATGTCTACGCAGACTGTTGCCCAGGGGATATTTCTTGTTGCACACAGTGCAATTAAAAGGCTTCTCTCCAGTGTGCGTTCGGAGGTGTGACCGAAGACAGCCACTCGTCGAAAATTTCTTGTTGCACTCAGTGCAATGAAAGGGCTTCTCTCCAGTGTGCGATAGGAGATGTACACGCAGACTGCCGCTCACCGAAAATTTCTTCTTACACACAGTACACTCAAAAGGCTTCTCTCCAGTGTGCGTTCGATGATGTAAGCGCAGACTGCCACTCACTGAAAATTTCTGGTTGCACACAGTACA
>NW_026267526.1:147270-147563 GCF_000697945.3 Frankliniella occidentalis | reverse complement strand
CACACAGTACACTCAAAAGGCTTCTCTCCAGTGTGCGTTCGATGATGTAAGCGCAGACTGCCACTCACTGAAAATTTCTGGTTGCACACAGTACACTCAAAAGGCTTCTCTCCAGTGTGTGTTCGGAGATGCTGATGAAGATGGGAAGCCTGCGCAAATTTCTTGTTGCACACAGTACACCCAAAAGGCTTCTCTCCTGTGTGCGTTCGGAGATGCGCGCGAAGCTTGCCACTTTCCGAAAATTTCTTGTTGCACACAGTACACTCGAAAGGCTTCTCTCCAGTGTGCGTTCG
>NW_026267526.1:139230-141320 GCF_000697945.3 Frankliniella occidentalis | reverse complement strand
GAACTTTGGGGAACTTCGACATTTATTTTGAACTTCGAGGAACTTTGATGCTTATTTTGAACTTCGGTGAACTCCGTGAACTTCGATGGATTTCGGTGAACTTCGGAGGATTTCAGTGAACTTCGATCAAATTTTACAAAGCAAACTTCAGTGAACTTCGGCCGTACTTCAGTGAACTTCAGCCGAAGTTCATGAACTTCGACTTCGGGTGTACAAATTTTTGGAGCCTATTTCCCCTTGGCCGCGTCCTTGGAGAAGCAGCGCGCGAGCAGCCCGCCACGAGCCATCCGAGTGCCATATGGCAGCCGGCCCGGACGCAGGAATACGGACCAGATACGGTGACTGAATACTGGCCCCCCCGCACCGCCCCCGCTCCCCCCGCTGGCCCTGCGCGCGCCCCCCACCACCATTTCTCGTTCCTCCGCCTTCCGCCTCCACACCGTCCACCTCGCCGTGCTTGCCGTTGTTTCTGTGTCTATTCCTCCCTTCGTCCTGCGCTGCACGCCCCCCCCCCCTCCCCGCTCGTCTACAGCCTGCACTACGCGCTGCTCCTTCTCGGCGTCAATTGTCACTCACCTGATTCGCAAAATGAAACGCAATGAATTACGCGGCGGAATTTACGCGGCTTAAATTTACAAGAAAATTGGAATCTCAAATTATAATTGAAGTTGTAAATTTACGATAGCACATTTTTTACTCGCCAATGCATTTTAAGTCAATACAGTACGTACTGCACATATTTTTACGATTACAAATTATTGTAATTTTACAACTTACGTCAAGGAAAATTTTCCTGTGAACCTTACTATTTTTCACAGTGTACCCTCAAGGAAAGGCAAGACCCTGGTTTCGCTTTTGCCCCCAAGGCGAGGCCCAGTCTCTTGCATTTGGTGTGCAACTTTCTACATTTGTTTTATCAGTGAACTTCCCACCCTTGCCCACTGCCCTTTCGCGACTAAGACGATGCACGTTCGGCACCGGTTTGGTTTTAATAAGTGCACTATTGAGGTTCTTAAGGCTCTTATAGAGGTCCTCACTAGCCTCCGCCCTGATGCACAGAGCCGCGAGCCGCTCCACCTGCTCGCGCATGGTGTCCACCTGCTCGCGGATCAGTGAGGGCCCACCTCTCTGCCTCCCCACACTCACCCCCATCCCCTGCCACTCTCTCCTGCGCCCCTGGCGCTTCACCAACCCTCCACCTCAAGCACAACGAGTGCCTCGAAGAGCCCTTGCTGTGGCACCACAAATATGCTTCTATTCCCCCTTTTAACTTTTTTAAGAATGCTCACTGAGTTTTAATGACCCGCCTGAAAGGTAGGCAATCGACAGAGCAGGGTTGTGCACATGCCAGTCTTGACTTGTAAGAACGGATAGGCGCGCGCTTCCTCCCTTACGGATAGGCCATGCTGGTGGCTGGAGCTGCTGGCTAAAAGCCGCTTTCTTGGCGCGGGGGAGCGCAGCGCAAGAAGGATAAGGATGGAAGGGAGAAGAGGAGGAGGAGGAGTAGAAAGGAGAGAAGAAGGACGCGCCGATCGCAGTGGCGACTCCAGCGGAGGAGGTGGGGGGCGCGCGTAGGGCCAGCGGGGGCAGCGGGCGCGGTGCGGGGGGGCCGGTATTCAGTCACCGTATCTGGTCCGTATTCCTGCGGCCCGGACCCATATGGTGCGCGGGCTTTACTTCTGATTTGCGCACCCTTTTTTTCGAAAAGAGCGAACACGAGACTAGACTTTATCACAAGTACAACACAAGTGAGTGCTCGGGACAAGTGTAATTCCGATACGAAGTAGCTGCTAAATGTCGCATGAAATTTACACCCCATGAAAGGGCGGGAGGGTGTAAACGCGGCGTACGCACACCTGCCCCGGCGCGCGGGGGCGGACGCGTGTACCCTACTTTCCCTCCCCGCCCCCCAACGGTCGTGCGCGGCCCTCAAAACAGCGGCGGCTGGACGATGATAGCATCGCGCTTCATGAATCAGGGTATCGCCGCATTGAATTACGCACCCCGTCTAGCGGGCCGATAACAGCCAGGAAACACGTCGCCCGCCACTTTCGAAATCGCGCGCGCAAATACACGCACACACACACACA
>NW_026267526.1:135950-138415 GCF_000697945.3 Frankliniella occidentalis | reverse complement strand
CACAGACACACTCTCGTGCTGTTTTGCGCTAATAAGATCTCGCCTACTGGATGCTGCACGCTGGTCCAGCACAAGAGCCTTATCATTATGCACAGTGTAATGATGTCCCAGGGGACGACTCCGAGCGAATGGTGGTGCAACTCCGTCAAGTGCAACACATCTACGTATTCGAAGTGTACGAATAGTAGGGGGTGGAACTCTATAGAAAGTCTAGAGAAGAATTGCGACAGGATCACGCAGGCTGGCAGGCATTCACTCACACATAAATTTCTTCATATTTCGAATTATTTTTATTTTTTTAAATAAAAACTACTTGACAAGTGACAGCTGTATTTCTATTATTCCCCGCTACTTTATCTCTCCGAGGGGCGGCCGCTGCTCGCAGTCTGTCGGCGGCGCCGCGCCGCTCTGCCCCGGCGCGGCGCGCGCACGCGAAGGCCTTTTTGTGTCAAAGGAGCCGCTAATGCGCGGCAATTAATAGCACGTCATCAGCGGGGATACGGTAGCCGCTGATATGTTTATCCGCGCGAGTTATGAGTGGCGCGGCTGTATTTGTCATACCGCCGGCCCGCCCCGCCCGTCATAGGCCTACGCTATTATTTGACCCCGTCGCGTCGGCGCGTCGTGCTCTCGGGCATTAATATCGCGGCCGCGGCGGGTCAACCTCTGCTTATTTTTTATGATTTCGCCAAACGAGTCGCGATTTATCTCCTCGCTCACTCAACACATGCAGAGCTTCCCTTCCCCCGTTCTGAACTTTCGGAAAGAGGGATGCAAAAATTTGTGCGGGAATAGCGCGCAGTGCACGGATGAAAGTTTGCGAAGGATTCCCTTTGCAATGCGAATAAAATCCTTCACGACTACGAAGAAATACAGAAAAAACTGTAACAAAAAACTAACAAACGCGTGTTTCTATTCCAGATTATCCCCCCCCCCCCCAAAAAAATAATATTAAACAAGTTTCTTTCTAAAGAAAATTCGTGAAATTTAAAAACTTCCGTTTACAGTCTTCACAAAGCTGCCATACTCTTGGCAATCCGGACACACTCTATGCCAAGGTTTTATCAGACAAGTGAAGAATAAACGGGCGGAAGAGAAGAGGGCCGGTTCTGCGGCCGGCGGCGTGGAGAATCGCACGCGGCGTCGATATCCGGACCAAATAAATAAATCAGGGCGCGCGCGCCTAGAGCCGAACAAAACACGACAAATTGACAGGCCTTTGGACACGCAGGGGGAGCGAGAGAGAGAGAGAGGGGGGAAGATCTCTGGAGCCACCTGCCAAGGCGGGGCACGCCACGTCGACTCTTTGCAGAGTGGTGCCACCTAAGCCACGAGGTATATGTAATTTATCGGCAAACGCTGTGTTTATTTATGTGCCGGTGGGTGGGCGGGCCCCCCTATCGCCCCGCCGAGGGGTGGCCGCATTGCACACACGAGGGGCCCTTCTCGTCGCCGTACACTACTGTCGGGTACGAATCACTATTGCGCACACAGTTCTGGGCACAGATTGCTCTTTATGCGGTTGTGCACCGGGCGCATCCTGGTCGGGCCCAGGTGGTCCCCGCCGCACAGCCACACCCGCCCGTCAGATTGGGCGGCGACGCGAGCAGCGCTTTTGCCCGCATGCCAAAGGCGGTAAATCAAACCTGTGGACGCAACACACGGCGAATAAAGAGTGCACGTAAGTTCACCAGTTAACAGAGCGAGCGACTTAAGGACTTTTCAAAGGTGCTAATGGTTCATGGCCCTAGCAGCCCCTAAAGGTACTAGACTTCGAGGCGATTATTTAGTAACTTTTCAAAACCACAGAGGCAAAATTCAGTAAATTAGTAGCAATGGTAATAAGTTCACTATAGAATTTGTGAATTTAAGGTAACACATTTACACATTGACGGCGAAAAATATATTCTTTGGCATGAAGTAATCGAAATGATAATGTCAGTTAAACCAGATCATAAAGTTACAAAAAGTGCTCTATTATTCCAAACATTTAGAGTTCTGTTTCACTAGTTCCCCAAACTGTCGGCGTCAGCAGAATTTAAACAAAATTGATGCTGATGTAGAAAATGCAAGACACTCTGCCTATTTGAACTTGGAGGGGGAGGCGGGGGCAAAGGTGTCTGTGGTAGCAGCAGAGGTGTAAATGCAAATGTCACCGTATTTCCGAAAGGCTGCGCCCGTGCGACGTACGACGCCTGCCGCCTGCTGCCTGTACCCACCCCATTAGCACGGCCAGGCGACGAAAGGCACAGAGAGAGAGAAAAAGAGCAAATTTCTACATAGTGCGGCGTGTTTCCCTGAGTGTGAGGGAAATGGGAGTAGCCTTCACAAATACGGCCCAGCCTCCAGAAAAAATGGAAGCCAGTCTTTCGTCCTATAGGGCATTGGCCAGAAGTTGCAGCAGCCGCAGCAGCGCGGGGTACCGCGCTAGACTCGCGCCAGCTTAAGGTCAGCCTGCATTAAAG
>NW_026267526.1:132009-135595 GCF_000697945.3 Frankliniella occidentalis | reverse complement strand
GCCTCTTCCCAGACGCGCTCACGGCCATCATCACCACCAGCACCGCGCTCATCTGCGGGGCGATATTTAATCCCTGCGGAACGAGATCATCTCGCTGGCCAACAAGAAGTGAAGCGCCGCGGCCGCGCTCGCGGGGCATCAATAACACTTTGGTGCGTCTCACTCGCGGGCCGCGGCGGGACCGAGCGAGTGTGTTTGTACCCATCACGGCCCGGACGTTCTCACATAACTTTTGCCGGCCAGCGGCCGCTGCTGATGAGGTCCTGCCGGCCGCTGCCTCCTCCTGGTCGTGGGCGGACACACTAGAGCAGCCGCCTAATTCCCGCGGCGTACCCCGTAGCGGTCCCCGCCCACCCCGCTGGGCGGGACTGACCGACCGACCGCGCACCGACGGCTCGGGGATTTGAGAAATTTCGTCGAGTGCGTGGAAAAGCTGGCTTCTGCTCTGGCATGTGCCCGCGCCGCGCGCTTGGCGTGTGCTTCCCTCTCTTTCTCTTTCTCTCTCGCTCGCTTTAGCCTGCCGCGCCCGCGCCCCGCCCGACTGGTTCCTAGCCTCATCTATAAATTGTGCTGGTCGTGTTATTACATCTCGCACGGCAGAAGAGAGGGAGAAATTGCCCTGAGATTAGTCTCATATTGCGTTCTCGTCTGGGTGGGCCCCTCGGAGGCCCCGCAGAGGGCCCCGCAGCCGTCTCACTCGCCGGGGCCGCTTCAATTGAACGCGCGAGCAGAGCGCCGCGCGGCGACACAGCGCAGAGACCCGTGCGACGATATGCGCGCGCCGTCGTCAACGTGGCGCGAGATATTTAAAAGAGAAAACAAGGCGCAGAGAAAAGTTGAGGATAGGACAGCGACAACGGTATGTGCTTGTCGCCGTGCAGGAGGCAGGCGGCGGCAGCAACAGGGCGTCGATTGAGTCCCCCGCGCGCACGCCCGACAGGACAGTAGAGGAGGAAGCATAAAGGAGGGTAGCGGCCAATGGCGCAATGGATGAAGCCATTAAGGACCAGGCGGCCGCCACGCGTAAACTTCGGGCGGGTGACACGCAGCCCCGCCGCGCCCCGCCGCGCCCCGCCGCGCCCCGCCGCACCCCGCCGCGCCCCGGCAGCCGGACACGGCGACTGAGACGCGTGGGGGCACAAGAGAGCACCGCTCGCGGAGCGCTTACAGCGGTGAAGCACCACCACTGTCCGTCCATGCCGCAAACTGCTGACCGTTTTAATTTTGAAAAAAAAATAAAAATAGGGGCTCTGCTTTCTAACGTTCCTGCAGACTCACCCTTTCTTGGAGCTTGACAAAGACTTTGTGGCAAAAATGTCCTCATGGCTGGCAAACGCAACGTGTGCTCGTGCACCACCTCCTCGCCGTCGTCGTCCTCATGCTCGCCTTCCTCCGGCGTGGCGTGGCGGGGCGTGGCGGGGCGGGGTGCGCCCGATGACCGGTGCGCGATAGTGGCTGCTTTATTTCATGTGCGGGCGCTCGCAGGTATAGGTCACCGGCAGCATGCTACGCGCATGCGCAAGAACGGCGCACAAAAACAAATAGAGCCACTACCGTCGGCCACGCCCCGCCACGCCCCCGTGTCGCACAGAGCGAAACGTTTCAGACAAAATATCTCGGCTGCAATCACTAACGTGTATTTCTCCATTCAGGCCAATGAACAAAACTTGTGCACAAGTACACTGATGGTTTTAGTTCTCCTCAAACCACCACCAGCCACGTTATTTTGACTTTACCTTTTCTTTGTGCCCATGGGGGCAGGGGCACCACGGTTCATTCCTCTCTTTTAAACATCTTTTCAGACTGCAGTAGCTCGGGCACATAACTTGCGCCGCCCGCTCCGCCCCTCCCCCATGCGGCTGCTGCGGCTGCTGCGGCTGCTGCCCTTGCCCGCAGCCGTCTCCCGGCCACGCATCTATTTCTGCAGCTGCACGTACATTTATGAGGCTTGCAACGTGAGTTCTCAATTAAGAAGAAGGTATGCAAACACGAAGTAGCCGTCGGGGCGTGCGTGGGGAATGCGATGTCTACTCTCAGGTTACTCACGTACTACTACACACTCCCCCAACAACTCTCAAAAACGGGGCGTCAGTTATACTTAAAAATCCTCAGCCAGTGAGGTTGATACAAAACTATTTTGACGCTACCGCCAAGTATTTGGCGTCCGCCCTGAAACGTTACTCAGCCCGCCAACAAGGGTGACGTGTGTGCGTGCGTGCCTGGTCGGATCAGACTAGTCGTCTCCTTCGTGACCATACGAGCGAGAGACGGCATGGCTGGACCCCACCCACTGCTGCACCGCCACCCTCCCGCATAGGTCACCGAGGGGGACCCACTCACAGCCCTATGTCGTAGCCTGCTAGGCCAGGCCGATTGCTCACCACTCGTATGTGTGCGTGTGTTTGTGTGTGCGTGTGCGAGTTCTAGTTATGTGCGTTGGCTTCCAGGACCACCTCATCGCTTCTGCCGCCCACGGGCTGCTGCTATGGGCGGGAGTCATTTCAGTTTTCCCTGGCCGCCGATATACCGCTGCGAACAACTCCACTACGCCTCTCCCCACACGGGCACGCAACAAAAGCGCTTCACCCAATAATTTGCTACCGGCCAGGAACCACCACACCAAACACACGGACGCACACTCACACACGTGGAGCAAGAGTCTATCTGGAAGGGAGACGTTTTCGCCCGGTTAAATTAAAGCCCACGCAGTCCAATAACCTAAATCTGAATGGCGCGCGTCGTCCTCGCTGCGCGCGAAGCCGCTCTCCGGCTTCAAAATTGCCCGCGTTTCTCTCCCGGGCGCCGGAGGAAGGAAAACGAATAACCGGTTCAGGGCGTCATCATACCGCCCGTCATCTAGGGGCACGACACCCACCGCCCGTCCGCGGACCGTCCGCTTGTCTCCAGACGGGGTGGCCCACTGTGGAGCCATCATTATCATCCTGTCAGGGAGGGAAAATTTCTCCCAACTGGTCGAGACTTTAATGTAATGATTCAGTCAAAGTTGGTTTTTTCAATGCGTCTTTAGCATGTGATACCTTAAAACACTTACAGTAACAATACTTATACAAAGGTAATGTTAAGGTGTTAGCTAGATTTTTGGTTTAAAGTGAGGTTTTCGTCAGTTTTCACCGTGCTCAGTTTGCAGTCCACTGGGTGCCCCGCCCCTTGGGTTGCCTGGCGTGCAGGACGGCACTGCAGAGGAGAGGCTCCCCCTCGCTGACCTTTGGCGCGCACCGACAGGACAGAGGTGATGTCCTCGGGTTATTTGCAGGAAGGGCTTTACTGAACGCACCGCGCCGCAGCCTGAGGGCGCGCCGCGCTACACGAGGCATCCTCCCTCCTTCCCTCCCCCCCTTTTCGCACTCGCAGCGGGACGAACAGCAGCCGCCCGACAAGGACGGAAACAACTCGCGGCAACGCATACGAAGAGAAGAACGCCAACCTTCTTTCTGGCGGTAAGAAGTCATAAAGGCGCGCGAGTAAGGTCGCATTGTTTTGCAGAGGTGGTCTCATAACTAAAGTTTGTTGAATAATACGCAGACCTCGCGCGCGGTAGCCGCGCATGACCTGGGCTGCGTCAGGA
>NW_026267526.1:128291-129553 GCF_000697945.3 Frankliniella occidentalis | reverse complement strand
CGCTGGGGCGGCTTGCGACACCGTGTCGGCCGCGGGCTCTCTGCACACCGCCGAGGAAGGGTTGGCGTCGAGCCGCGTCATCCTGGAAACTTCCGCGCACACCTCTCGCAAGACGGGCGCGCGATTCTTAAAGAAGCAGGACCGAGGAGAAGAGACACACATGGGCGTCCGAGAGTGTCTCGATCGAGGGTATGACGAAAGTGGCCAACCCTCACCCGAAAAAGCAAGAACTTGAAACAAGTGCATTTTCTTCGAACTAGTGGATGTTATTGTCAGTTAAATTGAGTGCATGCAGGTGTTTTCAGAAAATGCACTTGATTCAAGTTCTTGCTTTTTTTGGCGTGCTAAGGAGAGACACATCCAGCTCGTCGAGATCTGTACACCAGCGCTGGCGTTGAGGTCTCCTCCACCGGTTCCGGTGCGCCCCGGCGACACTCACTGCCGGGGAACGCCCGTCCCACCACGCCCCGCCACGCCCCGCCACGCCCGTTGTGATGGATCAGGCCGCTGCCTGGCCCGCCATTTAAAGCCGTGTTGAGTAATCTAATCCGCTGCTAAGACATCGTTCACGAATCGCGCGCGCCTATCGTGTTCTGTGGACAGGCGGCCCTGGCTGGGCCCGAGCTGGGCGCGAGCGCTCTTGTTCGCCGTACGGGGCCCCGACAGCCTGACACCCTCTCCTTCCGAACGACAAGAGCGGGCCCGGCCAGCCCCGCGCCCGCTACAACTACTCGTGACCCTGCCGCGTGTCTCCACGGCGGGGTGAAACGGACCGGGCGCCCGGGCCGGGCGGGGGGTCCGCGACGAACGCAGGTGTGGAACTCGTTACGGTGGAGGCGTGAGGCAAGTGCCGAAATGCAAGTGCTGGCAGTTTCAAGTGCATTTTGAATGCTGGCGACACTGCTGCGTGCAGTCCTAGAGCGGTTTCAATCCAGCATTGGTAAGACAAGCGTTTTATTTTCTCTCGTAAATCCATGTCTTAGTTCAAACTGAGGGGGTGCTGTCTTGTGCGGGAATTGTACAATGCTAGACAATGGTTGATTTCATTTGATTTCTTTTAAATGTTTTTAATTTTTTTTATGACGATTGATTAATCTTTTTTGTTGCTTTTTTTTCGGCTTTGTACAACGTTGTTCGAAAACAGCACCCCCTCGGTTGAAATGTGCGCAAAATTTTGCACACATTAAAGTGCCCACCTAGATTTCATATCAAAAGGTGTCCAAAAGGTTTCAAGGACGTCTAGGACTAGGCAAGGCTTTCTA
>NW_026267526.1:123073-127206 GCF_000697945.3 Frankliniella occidentalis | reverse complement strand
ACAAAAACAAAACTTAGTTCAAATAGTTAAGTTAAAAATACGAAAGCGAAGTTAAATAGTTGAGATTTGGATAAACCGCAACCCCTTTTGTGGATCACAGATAAACAATCCAAGGGACGTCCTATAGAATAACAGCATCACCCGCCAGGACGTTTGCCTTCGTAGTCCACATCCTGTCAAAGATCACTGAACTACGTACAATCAAGGTGCTTCTTTCTAATGTGCATTTGAAAATGGTAGCGCAGGCTACTGGAATGGGCAAATTTCTTGTTGCACAAAGTACACTCAAAAGGCTTCTCTCCAGTGTGCGTTCGGAGATGATCACGCAGACTGCCACTCATTGAAAATTTCTTGTTGCACACAGTACACTCAAAAGGCTTCTCCCCAGTGTGCGTTCGCATATGTCTTTGCAGACTGCTACTCCCTGAATATTTCTTGTTGCACACAGTACACTCAAAAGACTTTACTCCAGAGTGCGTTCGAAGATGTACAGAAAGATGAGAACTTTGAGAAAATGTCTTGCAGCACACAGCACACTCAAATGGCTTCTCTCCAGTGTGCGTTCGTAGATGCGTGCGAAGGTTGCCACTCTCCGAGAATTTCTTGTTGCACAGAGTACACTCAAAGGGCTTCTCTCCAGTGTGTGTTCGGAGATGGTTATGCAGATGGGAAGTCTGCGCAAATTTCTTGTTGCACACAGTACACTCAAAAGGCTTTACTCCAGTGTGCGTTCGGAGATGTTTACTAAGATGAGACCTTGACGATAATTTCTTGTTGCACACAGTACATTCATAAGGTTTTTCTCCAGTGTGCGTTCGGATATGTTTACGCAGATTGGCACTTTTTGAATATTTCTTGTTGCACACAGTACACTTAAAAGGCTTTTCGCCAGTGTGCCTTCGAAGATGTTTAGAAAGATCAAAACTTTGAGAAAATGTCTTGCTGCACACAATACACTCAAAAGGTTTCTCTCCAGTGTGTTTCCTCATGTGGATGTCAAGTTGGCTCCGATAACTAACTTCGTAATGGCAAACGTCGCACCGGAAGGGCATGGTGATGGTGGAGAATGCAGACGGTGTTTCTGCAAAAGAAAGAAAAGGTATTGGTTGGATGTGTATGATACTACAGAGTAACATTTTTGGGTGGATATGCATATTAGGGGTAGAGACCAGAGACTACTCCTAAAAACGCTGCCCGCTTTTATCAGCACCTCTACCCCGTCCGGCCCTCCGCGACGCGAAGATGAGTCACCACCACCACCACTACCTCCCACCCGCCGCCGCCGCTGGACCGCGCTTTTGAACGGGCGTATCGATGGCACTCCATCGACATGTGATTGATCGCCCAGATTGCAGCGCCTTTAATCATTATTATTATTTCGGGACGCCTGTTATGCCGAATGTGATCAGATAGCATTTATATAGTGCAACGCCACGCCACGCCACGCTCGCGCCTCTCTTTTTCGTGCCCGGCAGATTGGCATCGCTCTTTTGCCGGCCATCCGGACACGCGCCCCTATCGGAGTGTGAAAAGGAGGGGGATATGAGATGAGATGAGATGAGAGAGAGAGAGAGAGAGAGAGGGAGAGAGAGAGACAGGGGGGGATAGGAAGGGGTTGCGGAGCACAGCAGTATCGTGGCCCCCGTGCAACAACGCCATATCTACTCGCGCACTTATCTCGTGATAAGCAATATGTAACGAGGCAGCCACCACCACGCCTTCGTCAAACACAAACTGTACACACCGCGCCTCAAGCCTCCGTTTTGGAACAGTTTTGCCGGCGCCGACCGCAGCCAACACGGCGCCGCATGGCAAGGTGCCCACTCCAATGGGCCGCACCGCCGCCACCGCCCTCTCGGTGCACTACCATATCGAATGCCGGACAACAACAACAAAAAAACAGTACTCGGTGTGTAGGAAAGAAACACCCCTCTTTCTTTAGTCACAGCCGCAGCCAGAGTAGAGAAAGAGGTACATATCGCATTTGAGACAAGCAGCAGCAGAGAATTATTGCGAACGGCATATAATATGCGGTACGACGGCCCTAGTAGTGCTGTCTTCGGGAGGTTGCGTCGGCCTCGACCCCAAAAGGCCGGGCGCGACGCCGATCTGTATATATGGTCCATTTCTATTAACGTCTGTCATAACAGAAGGCGGAGCCGCGCGGCGGCGGCGGAGCCCCGCCAAGGACTGGGCGCCCTTTGGCCACGGCTAGGGCGATCAGCTTATCACGCACGCCTGCACACACACACACACACACACACACACACACACACACACACAGAGCCGGCCTTGGCGGGCGCGCGAGGTCGCGGGTTGGCCATTGTGTGTTTGGGGCATTGTGGTGCCGCGATGGTCATTACCGGAGCAGGTGCACAAGGGCGAGGACAGGAGGAGCGAAAACAAAATCACATGAAAAAAAAATAATCAAACTGCTGCAAAAAAGTGGTGCGCGCGGCGGGCGTGGGGGAGGAGAAGTCAGAGAGGCATTACGTATCGAGCGACCGTGTCGACAACTCGTTAATACGGGACCGGGGGGATTCTCAGCCGCTACCTGGTACAGACTTGGCGGGCTGGCGGGGCTCTGCTGCCGACACTGCCACCCGCGCGTCCCGCAAACGACGAGTGTGCTGTCCGACATATGATGAGCGATTTTCAAATCGAAAGTGTGCAACAACACGACATTGTCGGACACGGCGCGGCGGTCCTGCGCAGCTCGGGGGTCCCTGCGGAGGTTATCCGGCCTGTCATCGGCCGGCCAGCGTGTCTGGGCCAGGCCGGGCCGCTGGGCGCGCTTCGATCATGCCTCATCATCACCTGCGACGCGCCCGGAGCGACCTCTCTCTCTCTCTCTCTCTCTCTCTCTCTCTCCCACACCCAAGCACGGTGGGCGAGGACTGACCATTAATTCACCATAACCCCTTCTTGACGGCCTGCAACGCGCAAGCGCGCATTTCACTTTTGTTCGCCGTAAGAGGTTAATGGTGGGAGGAGAAGCTCTTCCCCCTTGATAATTTTTTTTTCGTCTCTTATTTTTTACTTTGCGAGTGTCTGATGACCTGCTTTTCGAACCGACCGGGCCGGCACCGGCGGGGCGACGACCAGCGGAGGCCCCCGTCCGTCGTCCGAGGGTCACACACAAGTCTCGGGCACTGCTCTGCACAAAAGTACAAACCGCCGACGCACAGCAGCAGCCCACTGTAGCACACACACACGCACGCACACTACTCCAATACGCAGCAGTAAATGATACGACGAAATGTCAGAGCGCGCCGCGCCGACGCACCCCGTCGTCGTCCCGTCCAAGAGCAGAACCGCCCTCGCGAGGCGTTAATTAGCGCCGATTGTGGCGACGGCCTTGCCCAGCCCAGAGGCGCCGGCCGCGCCGCGCACCCCCCGCGACCACGCCCCGCCCCGCCCCGCCCCGCCCCGCCCCGCCGCGCCCAGCCCCGCCGCCATGACTTGCCAACGTTTGCGGAACTCTTTAACAATGAAGTCCACAGACTGGCGGCGGGCGCGGGGCTGACACCGCGCGCGGCGCCGACCAAGAGCGCGCGGCATTCTTCCTCATCTCTTTCTCTGTGCCTCTTTATTTCTATCTCTCTCTGTCTCTCTCTTGTGTGCAGGGGATGCTTATTGGGTGCTCCTACCCTGGCGCACGTACGAGTAGACTTCAAGTTTTTCACAATCGTGTGTGTCACATGACATGACAGGGGTGCAAATGCAAACCAATCCGAAACTCGTCTAAATTCATCTTTCCGTCATTCAACTTTTTTACTACAGCAGCCGCTATAGTTTTTACCATATACTCAAACATTTACTTAGTGTCGATCGATCGCTGTAGTTAGAAGTGATGGAAGTATGGGAAAAAGATGAGTTGAGGTGGAGAGTATCGGATAAGTCAAGCGAGGGAAAGTACGTGATAGGGCAGACAAAGAGGGAAGCTACGGAAGGGTAGAGTAGAAGGGAAGGACCTTCTCCATGTTGAGTATAAATCTGAGAGAGAGAGAGAGAGGTAGAGGGGGGGGAGGAGTAAAAGGGGGAGGGAGAGAGATGGCGCACGACACTGTCATGCGAGGCGAGGGAGATAGCTCGCCTGGCGCGCGCCGTCATACTTGGCCGACACCACGTCA
>NW_026267526.1:119036-123023 GCF_000697945.3 Frankliniella occidentalis | reverse complement strand
GCGCGGCATTCTTCCTCATCTCTTTCTCTGTGCCTCTCTCTCTATCTATCTCTCTCTTGTGTGCAGGGGATGCTTACTGAGTGCTCCTACCATAGCGCCCGTCAGAGTAGACATCACAACCCCCAATCGCGTGTGCCACATGAACGCATACCAACCAGAAAATCGTCTGAATTCATCGGATAATTTGTTCAGTTCAACATTTTTTACGACAGCCGCTATAATTTTCGCTATATACTTGAACATTTATTTCGTAGCGATCGATCGCTGCAGTTAAAAGTCAGTGTTCGAAGTGGGAAAAAGTTGAGTTGAGGTGGAGATAGCATCGGATAAGTTGCGGATAAGTACGTGAAGGTAGAAAAAGAGGGAAGCTACCGAAGGGAAAGAATATCATGGAGAAGGGAAGGACCTTATGTTGAGTATGAATCTGAGAGCGAACGAGGGAGGGGGGAGGGAGAGAGATGGCGCACGACACTGTCATGCGAGGCGAGGGAGATAGCTCGCCTGGCGCGCGCCGTCATACTTGGCCGACACCACGTCAAGATCGCCGATCGGACGGAGCCCAAGAGTGTCGTGTCCTTGTTTCGAACAGGATGCCGAAATAAGCGCGCGCGCCCGCGCCCGTGGTGGTGGCGGATGGTGGTGACTTTGCGAGAAAGAATTTCCTCTCAGTCAGCTCAGCAAGCATGCCCGTCGTCCGTCCGTCTCCTTGTTGCTTAACGTTTTGGAAAAAGCTGCGGTTTCAGATTTAGATTCAGCTGCTCCAGCAGCGCAGCACACAGGCCTTTTAAAAAGACATTCGCATTTTACTGCTGGCCGACCGCGCAACACACGCACACACACATCCACTCGCACACATCGCCTTTATCATGTAAACGTAACGCATAAAAATTGAAGTGTCGTGACGGACTGTCGCGTAAATCTATCTGGCCGCGCGGAAGCTCCGTTACCATGCTCTTATCTCGATGTCACTTTATAGGAGATCAGGCGGAGCGAGAGGGGCGGGGGTGAGGTGAGGTGCGGGAGGAGCTAAGGCGGACAGGAGGGTCAGACGTCACACCACATGATGTTCGCCGCCAAGGCTCCGCTGATGAGGGTGAAGCAAAAGCGTCCACTACGCTATGCCATGCTTCAACAAAAATGTATATACATAAACTATTAACTTTTTTTAAAAAAAAGCTACGTCGAGGGACGTATCGTGAAAGCAGATGATACAAATTTAAGGATATGTCTTTGCTCTAATTTTCTCTCATATTTTGCTGTTAATTGTTTATGGCTGTTTGTTACTTTTAGCAATTGCTTTCTTGCAATTCAACGGACTAGCCGCAGCCGCATGGCATAGAGGAAGAGATAGGGGGCAGCAGGCAGGCCGGCCGGCATCCGTGGCTCAGTATTGTTGGGTATTGTTGGTGGGAACGGGCGGCGGGCGGGCCGGCGACTTCTCGCGCCCTTTATACATCTGGGTGACGTCATGCGCTTTGGTTTTCTTCCCTTATCGAGAGTACAAGCTAGCTGTCACCTTAAAGTTACTTATATATTCTTTATGTTCAGTCAAAAGCTATTTAAGGTATCATCTGCTAAAAATTGGAAAAACTGTGAAGTTATTAGCTCTATTGCAGGCTCGCTACAATGGGTAGCACAGCACTCGACGCCCAGCGGCTGCCCCCCCCCCACCCTCACCCTCACCCGTCGCAGCGCTTTGCCTACGCCTTCCCTGTTTACGGCCTGTCCGCGTGTCGCTCAAAGATTTAAAGATCACCTCCAGCGTTACGTCCCGGTGACGGCGCTGCTGCTGAGGTCAGCCGCGCCCGGAGGAAATGAGCAAAAATAAACAGAACAAGTAACAGATGGTACACATATTTTCATTTTCAAATACATCCCCTTTAATAATAAATAGAGCAGAACAGACGTTTATTAGATGACTTATTAAAATTAGAATATTACATTGATCGAGAGAAAAACAAAATTTGGATCAAATAGTTACGTTAAAAAAACGAGAGCGAAGTTAAATAGTATTGATTTGTATAAACCGCATCTTCCTGTGTGGACCAAATAGGACGTCCCTGGGCATCACCAGCGAAGACGTTTACATTAGTAGAGTCCACTTCTTGTCAAAAATAACTTAACTACGAACAACCAGCATGCTTCTCTCTAGTGTGCGTTTGGTAATGGTAGCGCAAACTACTGGTATGGGCAAATTTCTTGTTGCACACAGTACACTCAAAAGGTTTCTCTCTAGTGTGCGTTCGGAGATGCGTACGCAGACTGCCAGTTTCTGAAAATTTCTTTTTGCACACAGTACACTCTAAAGGCTTCTCTCCAGTGTGCGTAAGGAAATGTCTGCGCAGCTTACTACTCTCCGAAAATTTCTTGTAGCACACAGTACACTCAAAGGGCTTCTCCCCAGTGTGTGTTCGGAGATGGAGATGAAGATGGCAAGTCTGCGCAAATTTCTTGTGGCACACATTACAATCAAAAGGCTTCTCTCCAGTGTGCGTTTGGAGATGTATGCGCAGACTGCTACTCATTGAAAATTTCTTGTTGCAAACAGCACACTCAAAAGGTTTCTCTCCAGTGTGTGTTCGGAGATGCCGATGAAGATGGAAAGCCTGCGCAAATTTCTTGTTGCACACAGTACACTCAAAGGGCTTCTCTCCAGTGTGCGTTCGGAGATGTGACCGAAGATTGCCACTCGTCGAAAATTTCTTGTTGCACACAGTACACTCAAAAGGCTTTTCTCCAGTGTGCGATCGAAGATGTGTGCGCAGACTGCCGTCCACCGAAAATTTCTTGCTGCACACAGTACACTCAAAAGGTTTCTCTCCAGTGTGTTTCCTCATGTGGATTTCAAGTATGCTCCGATAACCTGCTTCGTAATGGCAAACGTCGCACCGGAAGGGCATGGTGATGGTGGAGAATGCAGACGTACTTTCTGAAAAGGAAGAAAAGGTATGGGTTTTAAATGTGCACTAGCAGAGTTACTCTTTTTGTTAGGTCTGCATATCCGAAGTGAAGTACAAAGAGATAGAGCTGTCAAACTACCCCTAAAACCTTGCGCGCTTTCATCAACCTCACCCCGCCCTGCCCTCTGCGACGCGAAGATAAGTCACCGCCACCATCACCTTATTCCACCCGCCGGGCCCGCGCTTGTGAACGGGGGTATCGATTACGCACATTTATTATTTTAAAATAATATTAGATGAATATTTATATTAAAATTCATGAAAATTACATAAATAAAGAAATTAAGAGGGGGAGGGGGTATGAGTTGAAGTGAGTGTGGCGGCGGCGCTTCGGCAACAGAAGCAAATAATAACGCGCGCAATGCGGAGCCGGTAGCGCGGGTCGTGCAGCTGTGGCCGGGCTGGAGCTGGACGCGGGCCGCGCCATGCCACACACGGCGAGGAGCAGCGGGGCGGGATGCAGGGAGCACCTCCGCCTCGGGGTCATCGGGCCGGCCGGGTCATCAGCTCGTACGCCTCGCCATCATTTCACGCGCGATATTGCTTCTCCTTTGTGCGAGGGGCGCAACACGGCCGCGCGAGCGACCCGCAGTCAACGGCGCGGCTTATCGCTAGGGATAAATAGTAATTAGTGATAATAGAAACTCGCGAAATAATTTAAAGAAAAAATTTAAAAAATGCAAACACGGAATGAGTACATTTCGCTAGGTTTTGGGCAAAGACTAAAGATTGCTTGTTTTTGCAATGAAGACTTTTGAAAATGCATATATTGGTTAAACAAGTATTGCCTTATATATGTGCGAACACACAAAACACGCAATTATTGTCTGGGCAACGATCGTGTGCACACTTTTTTGGCTCGTTCCACATCCCCCTTCGGGCGCAAATATATTCGAGTAAATGGACGTGCTCTTACTAACGCCGTTCCTTTCAACCGACTAGCTTTCAACCCCCTCCGTCTTGCGCGCGGGCAAGATGTTGAATATATTATCACTGTGTGTGTCTGTACGTGTGCGAGAGAGAGAGA
>NW_026267526.1:112586-112821 GCF_000697945.3 Frankliniella occidentalis | reverse complement strand
GGGGCAGGACGGGAGGGGGCTGGCACATAGTGGGATGCGCGCCGCCCGCCTGCCAGAGAGCAGCAGCAGCAGCGGCATTCTGGCCGCGGGCGGCCGCGCTGGCCCGGAGGATGTGCGCCCCCGACAGCCGTCAGATCGGCCGCGATACATACGGACCCGGCCCGGCCCCGCCACGCCCCGCCACGCCCCGCCACGCCCGGGGCGCGAGCTAATTCTGATGACTTATACTCCTAGC
>NW_026267526.1:109718-111963 GCF_000697945.3 Frankliniella occidentalis | reverse complement strand
GGGGGGGGGCAGCTTCGTGCGTGAGTGTCCCTTGACCTGGTGGTGAGTACCGCTGGCCTGGAGCCGGCTGCGCAGAATGGGACGCCTGCCTGGCAGGATTGCTTAATCGATAAAATGCATCCGCTGAATGGAGGCCGATTTGCACATACCACATCCACCATATACTCGCTCTATCAGCTGGTGAAAACGAGCGACCGCAACTCAAAAATAAAGGCAACGTTTACCTCTTTTAGGGAATTTGTTTTTGTTTTTCGTCTTTGCGACGTCTTCTTCTTATTCTTGCAACGTTGTGGAAGAAGAAGAAGAAGAAAAGACAAGAAGAAGAAGAAGAAGAAGAAGAAGAAGAAGAAGAAGAAGAAGAAGAAGAAGAAGAAGAAGAAGAAGAAGAAGAAGATCCCTATCGACGCGATCCCGCCACCTTCATCTATACACTCGAAAATACCGTTCGCGAGGGACAGCGCCGGCCGCGGCCGGGCGGCACAGGGCGGCCGGAAGTCGGGCGTAAGAGTGCGAGCATGCAGAGCGGGGCGGTGGGATCGTGCGGCGGGAGTTAGGCCGGGCGGGGCAGGTGCAACGCAGAGCAGCAGCGCCAGGAAATTGCGTTCCGATCGTATCTCGTCAAAGCAAAACGGCCGTCCTCCTCTGCCGGAGCCCCGCTTAAGTGTTTAAGCCCAGCGCGCCCGAGCTTTATAACGGCGAGCGTTGGGCATCTCGGTGACGGGGCGCGCGTGACAGAGGGTTCTGCTCTGCGCGCGCGCCTTTTTAGCAAACGGCAGGAGGGACGGCCGGCGCTAAGAAAGGGTCGCGGATCCTGCGGCAGCCTCTCTCAGCCATTAAATCGTCACCGAGCCGTGGCGGGCCCGTCACCGTCACCCCCTCCCCCGTCCCGACGTCGTCTCCAACCCCGTCACGCGACCCCTCCCTCTCTTACCCGCGCGCGTTCGTCGCGTCGTCCTAGTCGTGAAATCTACGGCCGCCACCTCACTATCCTTTTCAGCCAAAGCGTTTTCAATCTCCATAAACAACGCGTTGGCTCTGCCACACCGCCGCGCAGCGCCACTACGCACCAGTAAACTATCGCGCGCACATCCGCGGCACGTCACGTTCGTGTTCTTTCTCTCTCTCTCTCTCTAATGGAAATGCTACCCTCCTTTTTGCCCAACCTCTGCCTGTCGAAATACACTCTGACGACCCCATAGGTGCACACCACAAAAGCAGGGTGCAGCCTGGGCCTGAGCGGCCTGAGCGCAGCTGTTAAGCTCTAGATTTCAGGGAGGAATTATTGCAGAGGCACTTCCAAAAACACTTGTCGTCGTAATCCAAGAAAATTGTCGTCACTCACATTCCCCAGAGTTATCTGTGTTTATAGTAAATAGATTTAAATTGATGATTTGTTAGTACAGTGTAAGTAAGATTCCAGGCATCAATACCCGCAGCCACAGCAGCAGCACACCAGACGCCCGCTCATCCACCAACGAGAGAGGAAGGCAAGAACGTTACAGCTGGCCAATCTAGCCGAGCGGGCAAGAGCCGGTGGCGCAGCCGTGCAGGCGGTGCAGAGCCTGCTTTGCACATCCCCGCGGCCGATAAGCCCGGAGCACTGCTCATCAGCCAATTACTTGATCACTGGCCGCTCTGTGTCCTGATGAGCAGCAGCAGCAGCGCTGCAAACACAGTGACAGATCCCAGATTGCCATACCGGCTAACAGTGCCCCCCCGTGTTCACTACTAATCACCCCGCCCTGGACACGCGGCGTCATACAGCAGCAGGGCGGTGGTGGAGGAGACCACCCCCGTCAGCCTCCCGGGGAGGTAAAGATTTTGGAGTCCGATTTTTTTCCGGCAAAAAATCAAAACTTTTTCAGAAAAGGAATAGGAAAAAAATACAATACTCTGCATTAATGAAAAGTTGGATAATAATGAGACTTTTAAGGAAAAAAATCAGAGATTCTCTCTAAAAAATCTTTAACAATTCCCCCATCCCCCAAAATATTTTACGGGAAAAATTAAAAACCTTACTACTGGGGTAGTCTACGTATGAGCAGGACGAGCCCGTCCTGCCGGAACAAATTGAAAAAACCTTCAGCGCTCCAGCACGAACGACTTTGTACTTACTTCCTTATCCCTTTAAAGCAGGGGCTGCCAAACTCGAGTTTCGCAAAAAGCGCACAATTTACAAATAACACAACTTGCGGACAGCCTACGAGTATAATAATCCACAAACTTCCTCCGTATTCGAAGATAT
>NW_026267526.1:103878-106173 GCF_000697945.3 Frankliniella occidentalis | reverse complement strand
TTCCGCGAAGTGCTGCTGCTACAGCTGCTGCTGCTGCTGCTGCTGCTGCAGCTGCCGGTGCAGCTACTGTCCGCTGCTCCGGGCCTCGCCCACTATCTTACATTGTTCCGTCTGCCGGGTGACACGTTGGCGTTGGCCCGGCGCTTAGCCCTGCGGTGTCGGCCCTGCAAGCTACCCTGCAAGTTGCCCGAAGTAATCCTGTAAGTCGATCTGCAAGTTACAACAAAGTTATCCTCCAAGGTCCCCCAGCAAGTTAACCTCCAAGACACTCGCCATGTTGCCCCACCTAGTTGTACCACCCCATTCTCTCCACATGTTGCCTCAGTTACCCCACCGGGCGCACCGCTGGAGGGACGATCACTTGCACGCGGCCGCGGCAACAGCTTAGAGGAGCGGAGGAGAAAAATGTTGTGGAAACCGGGTTCGATACCCGTGGAGGCACATATATGAGATGAACGTTGCCTTGCCGAGGGCGTGTTAGCACTCGGCGCTCGGGCCGCTTCGGCCGCGGCCCAGCTCCACGTCCCCCTCTGTCTCTCTCTCTCTCGCTCCCGCTACCAGGGAGCCGCGGGAGCAACCGCGACGGCCGCGGCGGGGCGCCGGGCGCGCGGCGGACGCAGCCGCGGAGGTGTACGCCCCCGAGCTGCAGCCCACCACGCCCCGCCGCGCCCCGCCGCGCAGTGCAAAGCACGATGCGCCCAGGGCGTCGCCAACGGTACCCTGCCAAGATTGCCGTCCAGATCTGGAATTGGAACGTACACCAAGCGAGCAGGGGGCGGGCGGGGCAGCATTCCCCACCGGACCAGCACAACCAGAATGGAGCACACTCCCGTATCTGGGCGGGAAAATTAGACTTTTCGCCCGGCGGAGGACGATCGCGGCGGCGGCGGCGGCGGTGGGCGAGAGAGCCGGGCCGGGGTCGGGCCAGAGAGCCCGCGGGCGGTAAACGCAAAGAGGGGATAAGGCAGCCAAAAGACCGTCCACGCAGCAGACGACACCACTTTCACTAAAACAATGAAAACGACCGGAACGCGTCCCCGAAATTCCACACTGGCATGTACACCACCACCACCACCACCAGCAGCAGCAGCAGGACCAGCTACCACCAAGCCGGCGCCGGTCAAAGGCAGTTCACTGCGGTGCATCGACCAGTCACGCGGGCTAAACTTCGCGTGCGCGGCGGTCGCAGCAGGGCGCGCGGTGGATATTAGAGCGCGAAATCCTTAAAGGTGGGCAGCGGGGTCCCATGTCGGCACCCTGCGTGTGGACCGTGTGGACGCCACACGCGCCCCGTTCCGCCTCGCTGGGCGACAGCGGCGGCCGCTGCTCCTGTGCGGACCCAAACGGGCGGAAGGGAATGCCCGCCCCGCGCGCCCCGCCCGACACGGACGCGGGACAATGTGTCGGATGAGAGCATGCGAACGCGACGAGCTCGTCATTTTGTTATTTTTTTACTCCGCTCCTTTCACGTCTGCGCGGGTGCTGCGGCTGCTGCTGCTATCTGTCGGGCATCTTGGCAGCGGCAGCAGCAGCAGCAGCCTTCTGACAACTGTTCTGACAACTATCCTGACGCGTAGCCTCTCTCAGCTCTTTGCATCCCGCCGGACGGCGGCCGCGCCCCGGTCAGTCCGGTCGGCAGTCCGCGCCTGCAGGGCAGCAGCAGCGGCGGCGGCAGGACCCTGGCTTGGCCTGGCCTGGCCTGGCGCGTACGTCCAGGTTTGACTGGACTAATCTGGGTCACACTCGGGCTCGGGGCCCGGGCGCGGCCCCGCCTACGCAGCCTGCCTCTCTGCCCGTCCACCCCTCCCCCCATCCCCAACCTCCCCGCACAGCGACGCGTCGCCGTCCCCGCGACTTTTAATTAAAAAATGTTTGCTCGCGGGATAACGATCGCCGGGCTGCTGGAAATGAGGCGGGGGAAAAAATTGAGCATACGGACTTGGGTCGCTTGGGTGTATCCAAAAGCAGCAAACGCCGACGTCGCAAAGGGCCGGCTGGAACCGATTTCTCTAGCTGACTTTCAAGACATAATTTGGCGAATGAGAATTTTGGGGACGGAAGAGGGGTTCGTGCGAGACGTGTGATGGTCGGCGTCGCGGACGGAGGACGAGGGGGGAGGAGGAGACACCGCTCCCTGCACCGGATTCTTGTCGAGTCCATTTCATCGAGAAGTGCTAATCATCGTTTGACCTTTCGGCCCCGCTCCACGCTCCGCGCACGTGGGGCACCTCAGCCCCCCGCCCCCCTGGAGGCGCGTGGCGCGCGGCCCCGCCGGGGGGCTCGCGAGCCGCGCGG
>NW_026267526.1:100029-103828 GCF_000697945.3 Frankliniella occidentalis | reverse complement strand
GGGAGGGCGGGGGCGGACACCCATTGTTGCAGAGCGGGGTCCTGCAGCATGCGGTTGCTCGAAGCCATAGTGGTCGCAAATGTCTAAGTGAGCTCTTAGCCAGTTGCAATAGATTCTACATTTGATGAAAAATATAAAGCGAGTGAATTTGCAACAGCCACAGCTGACCGAACAGCAGTGAAGGAGAGTTAAATTCACTTCTAACAAACCAAGAGTAGCATGGCCAGAGAGTTGTCAAACTCCTTGCATAGTGTTTATAGAAATTTATAAATGCGTTGAAAAATAATCAATTCAATAGTTGACAACGGCAATGAACATGCAACCAAAGTTGCGCCCAACACTTACAATTAATTATTTATGATGCTGAATGAGACCTTGTAGAAGATAGTACGCAGTATAAACTCAGTGTAGTAAAACTTGGAAGTTTTTGTAAAACTATCAGTTTGCTTGGGTTGAAAGATTTGTCGCTTTAACATTAAACAAGTAAACTAGCTAATTAGCTTAAAATTCTACCTTCTACTTACGTAAAATTTTCCCTTCAAAATGAGCAGTCTTTTCGATACATGTTGAATTAATAAAATAAAGAAACTCACATGGTGGTAGAATGGAGATGGTCGTGAAGGGCTCGGGTACACTAAATTCGCTCACTCTGATCTTGTGCTTCTTGTGCTGGCCCGGTAATTGGAATCCAAGCTTTTTCACAGCAATTCAAGGAAATACTAGCACTTCACTTACACGTCTTAGCTACATTCAAAAACAGAAAATCACTCGTGTGTTTATTGACTTCACGACTTTGAGAGGTTAGCACGGTTCCACGACAAGGCTGGCACTGCCACTGCTACTGCCACCTGCTGGCAACGGGCACAATCACTATTTGCAGTGAAACAATCGGTGCGATGAATAGCGAACGCGGGGCGGGAGTGGAAGCTGGCTCTGTTGCCGCAAGTGACGTATTTCGGAGATTGTGATTTGGTTTTGACAAAAGTGTTTGAATGAAAAAGTTAGCTCTTCATCATTGTACGATATTCTTCTCCTTTTAAACTTAAATTTCGGAAATCGAGTCGAAAAGATTGTCTGCATTCGTGTTATTTGTGTATGTGTTTGTTAAAAGACGTTCAGCCAGCATGGTGCAGTTGACTACTAGGTGTCGACTCATTTTAATGTAAGAACGCTAGAATCATCGCCCATTCTGTCGAACCTCCTCTGAAATATTCCTTCTATGAGTCATAGAGCGTACTGTTATTTTTTAGATCGTGAGACAGAACGCTTCGAACCCACCATTCTGTTAGTGAATAATCATCAGCACGGAAATATAACCTCAACTAGTCAACCAAGCGCATTGGCTGTGACACTACATTGGTGAGTAATGCAAATTTATTAACTTTAAAAGACCATAATAGTTTTGTGATTTCTAGAGTAGTTATTATTACAACCCCTTTGTAGATTTGTGATTCAACCACAAATGTTTGTTCAGCTAAACCACATATTCACTCTGTACGCCAACAAGCGATTACTCCATCTCATATTGTCCTCTCTAAATCCATCTCATTTACGTTTAACATTACAGGACAATATAGTATAACTCAAATTTTTGTGTTTACAAGTAATATAGGCTGCCACCAGATGATTGCCATTGGCTTTCTAAAGTGTGCTTGTGATGTTTGTGGAACAACATTTAGCTTTGAAGCTTTTGAAGTACTGTATGAACTGTCACAAAACTCTAAGCGTTTCTCTCTCTAACATTCAATGGTCCATAAAGAATATGTAAAGCATATTTGTAAAGCTGAAATGCAGAAGAATGCAGGGAACAAGAAAACGGAAGTCACCATGTTAAAGCATAGCGATTTCCGTTTTTTTCTTCCCCCTATTCTTCTGCATTTCAGCTTTACCGTAATGCGTTATTTCGTGATCCTAGATGAATCTGAATCATGTCAGGTCAAAAATGGAAAGGGAGAAATAAAACTTTTGCTTGTATTTTCGCCATCCCCTTAGCGTTGCAGCCCGCAGCCCCCTCCTCGCCGGGGGGATGTCTCGGGCGCGCTCCGCATACCGCATAGCGGGGCCCTAACTCTGTTAAACAGACGTAAACTAATTGAGGCGCGAGCTCCCTTTGTCGCCCTTCCCGGAACACATTGCGGGGAATCTCAGCGCGTTAATTTATCTGCGGCGCGCTCGCTTGGCGTGGCGGACTTTAGGGTGCGGAGCGGAGCTTTGCCGCCGCTCTGCCCGCTTCCTCCTGCGGCTGGCTTGCAACGCGAATGTCGTCCCGCTGCTGCTGCGGCCGAGTGCAAGGGGAAAAAATAAAAGTAAAATAAAGTAGCGGTATTATCCCCGCCACGCCATCCAGCGCCCCGCGCGGCTGGCCGGCGGCCGGCCCCTCCCCCATTCACGACGACGACGACGACGACGACGACGACGTCTCGCGCCGCTGAGCCGACCCGTAAAATTCTCATAGGGGGCCTCACGGCACGGGCGGCAGTTGTCACGCTGCGGAGAATGATCCCCGGAGTGATGCGTGGCCGCCGCGGCGATGGGGCCGGGCGGGGCGAACGGGAACGGGGCTCGTACGGCAGAGCGGGACTGTTATTTCGCGAAGACACATGCGATATGGCTTGGCGTTTGGCGTCTCCCCCTCCCCTCGCTCGAAGTCACGTTCCTTGGCGCGCGCTCCTCGCTCCAAATGCTATTTGAATGAGCCCTCCTCCCCTATGCTGCCGTGCCCAGTGCTCCAGTGCGTCCCGCCCCGCCGCCGCGCCCAGCCAGAGGCAAGGCGAAAGTCATTGCGCGCTGACAGACACATATCCATAAACTGCTCGCGCGAGCGCGGCGCGGGGCTGGTCGCTGGTCTACGCTGTGGTGCATGCGCTAGGCTGCGCCGCCGCGGGCCACGCGTCCGTCCGCGTGTCCTCCAGGTCAGAGGCAAAGGGGTGGCGTCGAAACGGTTGCCTACCCACCGGCGGCAGGAGCGGCAAAGGGGTGTATGGCGGTGTATGCTCGCACCTCTTTACTCGCACCCTTACAGCTGCTGCCGCTGCAGCTGCAGCCGCTGCCGCTGCCGCCTCCTCGTCCTCGGTGTTCCTAGACCACATCCCCGCGGCCTCCCCATTCAAGTTTAACCCGGGCCGCGGGCCGCGGCACGTGTAAGGGGGCCCGCGCAAATCGATAAAGCCGGCGCACGGGATTATATGCTTGTTTATAGCCAGCGCTACGGGCATTGCCGAGCAGACGCTCGCGCGCGGGCTGCACCACCACCACCCTCGCCGCCCTGCAATCAGATTAAGCTTACATTTTTCAAGCTTATTTGGTCCAAAATTCTTTTCAACTACTTCACCCCCACCCCCCACCCCCTTCCCAAGCAGTCGGTAGTAAAAAGTAATCGTTTCGAAGGCGAAATCGTTATTCAGAGCCTAAAGAGTTGTTGAACGTTTTTCGCTGCTCGTGTGTGTGCACATGATGCGGATGGTGCTCTGCTGTTGCAGATGACGGCTCTTGAGCTGCCCGGTCGACTTGACTGTCTGAATGCAAAGGACCTCGTCCACCCCACCCCGACCCCCACTCCTATGCCCCTCCTTTTCCCCACCCCATCCGCTGGACCCTGCGGACGCTGCTGGCCGGCTGGTGGTTGGTGGTGGCGGGGCATGGCGGTCGTCGCCGTGGTCGTCGCCGGTCGCGGTGGCGCGGCGTCCGAGCGGCGGCAGATTGTGCAACCTCGCCAAGAATGCGATCACTTTCTCCTGCTCTGCTGCCCGGGCCGGCCGGCCGCTCCTCTAGAGCGCGCGCACTGCGGCACCTCTCGAAA
>NW_026267526.1:98108-99309 GCF_000697945.3 Frankliniella occidentalis | reverse complement strand
CACACACACACGTTGACGATGACGAGCCCGGCGGGCCCGCGACACTTGTCCCGCTGCTCACGCTGTTTGTTGTTCGTAATTTGCATTGCTGTGACTGCGGGGCGTCGCACATCGTCCGCGCGCTGCTCTGAACTGGAGGAGGAGGACCGATTTGGAGGGATTGGGGGGTGGGGGGCGCCTGCTGATATATTGCGAGCAGGTCCCCGCCCCGGCCCTTGGAGGAGCCGACCTGCCCCGACCGCTCGAGTTATTTGGTGTGAATATCTGGCCGGACTCATGCGTGTTCGGGGGGTGCGCGCGCGCGCTCTTGGCCCGCGAAGAGCAGCCGCCCGCCCCTATACTGCTGCGCGCGCGATTTCACCCGCCCGCCGATGCGAGATTTACGAGTCTCGTCCGCGGGCTTTTACAAGTGTACCGCTCGCGCGCGCGGGAAATACGAATGAAGGGTGCCGCTGTACGTCCAGCAGCGTAAGAAAAGGACCAAAAAATGAATTAAGATATAAATTTATTTATTTTCAAAACATTTATCTGTGGGATAGTGTTCATGATTTATAAAAGGATTGAAGTTTCACTTGTTCTTTTAATGTTTGCTTGAAAAATTCTGAAACCTCCCGGAAAACTTTTGCATTTTAAAATCTCCTTCTGCCCCCGCGGTAGATCGTTGCATTTTCTCGCGCCAGTACTTTGGATATTATTAATTTCTTCCATATTTCAAGGCTCTACTGTGGCTGCGATGGCTTAGCCCGTGTGGGGCTCGCGTTTTAGAGAGCGCCTCCACGCGCCGATAAAATATTGAGCCGTTAAAGAAGGGACTGGAACCTGTGCGGACCCTCCGTACGCTCACCGCGCAGATATGCAAATTTATTATTATTTATTTTCCTGCTCGAGTTGTTGGGAGAGGCCGGGGAGAAGACGTTCGAGCCATCGGGCGCCCTTTAAACAAAAATAATGAATGTCATATCTGTAGGACAAACGTAAAACAAAAACAAGTGCAAAAAAACAACAAAATAAACGTCCCTCATTTTTGTGTGTGTGTTGCGGTTTTGTTCGTCGTGTGCCCGGCGCGCGCATAAAGTGTCCTAACTGCCCCGGCGATCGGCCGGAAGTAGGACGGTTCTGCTTTACTTCCAATCTGACTGTTTGCGGGTATCATTGTGGGGCCCGGCGCGATAGCCTTCGTGAGCTCCAATAACCCCGCCCC
>NW_026267526.1:95604-97153 GCF_000697945.3 Frankliniella occidentalis | reverse complement strand
CAGCTTGCCCATCACATGAAAATGCACAAGGGGACGCAACTCGAAATGCACACGGAAGATCGTTATGATTGCACAGTGTGCAACAAGAAGTTTCCAAGAAGTGGAACCCTTCGCGTCCATCTCCGAACGCACACTGGAGAGAAGCCTTTTGAGTGTACTGTGTGCAAAAAGAAATTTTCAGAGAGTGGCGGTCTTCGTGTACATCTCCGAACGCACACTGGAGAGAAGCCTTTTGAGTGTACTGTGTGCAGCAAGCAATTTTCGGAGAGCGGCAGTCTGCGTATACATCTCCGAACGCACACTGGAGAAAAGCCTTTTGAGTGTACTGTGTGCAACAGGAAATTTTCGGTGCACAGCAATCTGCGAGCACATCACCGAACGCACACGGGAGAAAAACCTGTTGAGTGTACTGTGTGCAACAAGAAATTTTCGACAGGTTCTGATCTGGGTAAACATCTCCAAACACATACCGGAGAGAAGCCTTTTAAATGTACCGTGTGCAGCAGGAAATTTTCGAGAAGTGGAACCCTTCGCGTCCATCTCCGAACGCACACTGGAGAAAAGCCTTTTGAGTGTACTGTGTGCAACAAGCAATTTTCACAGAGTTGCAATCTGCGTAAACATCTCCGAACGCACATTGGAGAAAAACCCTTTGAGTGTAGTGTGTGCAACAAGAAATTTTGGACAAGTTCTGATCTGGGTATACATCTCCGAACGCATACTGGAGAGAAGCCTTTTGAGTGTACTGTGTGCAGCAAGAAATTTTTGAGAAGCGACAGCTTGCGTGAACATCTTCGAACGCACACTGGAGAGAAACCTTTTCAGTGTACTCTGTGCAACCAGAAATTTTCGGTGAGCGGCAGTCTGCGTAATCATCTCCGAACGCACACAGGAGAAAAGCCTTTTGAGTGTACTGTGTGTGACAAGAAATTCTCGAGAAGTTTTCATTTGCGTGTTCATCTCCGAACGCACACTGGAGAAAAACCTTTTGAGTGTAATGTATGCAACAAGCTCTTTTCGCAATCTTCTCATCTGCGTGTACATCTTGTACGCTATCACACAGGAGAGGAGCCTCAGGAGAGCTCCTAAATAAGGATTCATATCGCGATGTTTTGGTGTGTATTATTCTTTCTATTAGGTCTATTTCATTCTTGACTTGACTAACCACGAGGCCTTTTCGAGTTGGTACAAATTGTCGGGAATTGTTCTTTGTAAAAATGTCACAACAACTGTACTAGGCAAACAATGTTCATGAAATTGCGCCCTTTCTTGGTAGAAAACCTTCTCTCCCCATTTGATTTGCCCGTGCGTTTTGGTCCCCGCCCCGCCCCGCCAGGGCATGCCCTACCCCGATCTCGTCGTCAGCCCAATAACCCCCTCTGTCCGGTAATACTGCTCCCAACAGCCTCCCTGACCCCGGCCCGCCGCGGTGCCCTCGGCTGCGCCCGCTGGGCTCGTGACGACTCTCTCGACGATGTGTGGCGCAGTCGTTATCCAAAGGCGTCGCCAGCCCCGTGATTTATCTCGCCGCCACCGCCCACAAATCACA
>NW_026267526.1:93972-94284 GCF_000697945.3 Frankliniella occidentalis | reverse complement strand
CACTGGGCCATCAATCACATCACTGACTACCCTCTGAGACAGTTTTGGTCCGGCTTGACCCCACCGCCGAAACCATATCATCGCGTCTTATTACTGCTGCTCGTCGACATGCCTTCTTTCTTCCCGAGTAAAATACACACTTTCTCGCACTTGGACACTACTTGTAAAATATGCGGATAGCGAACGTTGGAAAATCTTCGAAGGCGCCGCCACCATTATCAAGGGATTATAAAAGTGTGTAATGAAAGACGATTTGTTCTGTTTTCAGGAGAATCGAGCCAACCCCCTGAATTCGCCATGCCCATTCAGTGT
>NW_026267526.1:78026-92692 GCF_000697945.3 Frankliniella occidentalis | reverse complement strand
TTAAATTAAAATGAAATACAATTATTGTGTGCATGTCTAGTGGCATGTATGGTACGACAGTTAACTGTGATACATATGCTATTGCTCTTTTAACTTTTGGACTGACACTTAAACTTTCAGAGTGATCATGCGCGTCAGAGCCACACACTCGGCCACGCTGCTGCTCCTCGCGTTGTGCGTCCGCAGCGTGTCCGCGAGGTGATGCATTAGCGGGCCCAAGTTAAACACTTGTGACCCGTGCGCTGATCTCTGTACGGCCGCGGGCTGCTGCCAGACTGCTGCCGGCTCCAGCCATAATTCTTCTCGCTTTGCTTCCCGTCGCAAACGAGCTGTCGTCCGGGTCCATGGCGGGGCGTGAGGCGTGGACGCCTCTCATTGATTGCTGTTGTGAGACGAAGAGGACGGGCTGCTCAAACTTTGCCGCCAAACCCGAATCACACTGCCGGCTGCCGCTGCCAAGCGGGATATGCAAACTTAAGAATTTTTTTTTTTTTTTGTTTTGAAATTGGGTTTTTGTATTTTTTATTTCCTACACGGCCAGTGTTACATAAGTTATGAATTGAAAACTGACATTTGAAATTGAGTTTTAAATTAATGAAAGCTATCCCAAACAAACTTTTGTAACTTTATAGAGTCGTTTAGGAGATATGAACACCAAAAATTCCAAGTGGAGGATGCGGTTCGAGCCGAACTGCTGCCGAGGGCGGGCCGTGGGAAGCGCTATTAATGCCACCAGTCATGCGCAATATCACCTGAGAGTTTCTGGGAACGCATTTGCCGAAGTGGTCCCCCGGGAGTGCCTATGCTGCCACGCCTCGACCTGCGTCCAAGTCTCCGCCGCCGCCGCTGCTGCTGCTCCCGGTTTTCTCTCCCGCGCGATGTGTCCGGTGAGTCGCCCGCCGGCGCCCCTGTGTGCGTGGCGCCGGGAACCACATCCACTTCCAGCCTCGCGCCGCCCCCGCCGCCCCGGCCACCCCTTCCTGACGCAGGGTCCTTGGGTCCCGTTGCCCGGGCCGCCGTGCGGTGCGGTTGCCCGCCGATATATCGGATACTCTCGCAATTCTTCTTCCCGCCGCCACCGCCGCTTCCCTTGCGCCTTTCCCTTCCCTTTCTGACGCACGTCTCTTGCATCGCACCCTTCCAATTTCCTTCCCGTGTACGCACCTCGGGGAAAGGGGCGCGAGTTAGCTTCACTGTCTTGGTTTAAAGGAATGAAATTTCTTACTGAAATGGGTGCGTCCGATCGCCGGCGACGCAGGTGGGCCGCCTCCTGCGCAGCGCTCCACATACCTAATTGAGCCTTTTCTTTTACGATTCTCGTACGTACAGTGTTGTTGCGTTTCAGGCGGTCTGCCGTTGTTGTAAGTTGTAAGGCAATAAGCATTGGGTTAATTACGACATGTTGGCCACACTGCGAGCGATAGCAGCGCTCTGGCCATGTTCGACATGGCGACATGGGCGGCGACTAGCGACATGCGCGGCGCGCTGCAGCGCATGGCGGCCGGCCCGGCGCATTGCGCAAGGCTCGCAACAATATTCGCCTCGCAAATGAGCAAACCGGCCGGCCACACTTACATCTGGGGACGCCCTATCACGCGCCCCGCGACCACCGCCGCGCGACCCGCGACGCAACGCGAGCGGCTGACAAGGGCTTAAATGCGCCTATTTGAGGCGCGCGTTTCAAAACGTTGGGAAGGTGGCGGGCGCGCTCCTGCTGCGGCGGTCTCTATGGGCGCCGCCGCCTCCCGGCTTGAGATGGACAGATTACATTGCATAATTACGAGGGGGCAGAGTAATTTGGGGGCAGAGTAACAGCTTTCTTCTTCATTGCTCCAGATTCCTTACGCAAGTTGCGCATCTCGTTTGGGGGCGCCGGGTCGGCCGGCCCGTCGGCGGTGTGTCGGTCTGCTGCGGGCTGCTCGGCCGCACGCCGACCTAACCCAACCATTACAACCTATTGTTGTGTATCCCTCTACTTCTGGGAAACGGAACTGCCGTGTTGCGCGAGGTGGGTTGGGCGGACGGCGCGGACGCGGGGTGCAACACCTCCCGCGACCTCCTCGGCAACACCTCCCGCGACCTCCTCGGCGGGGCCATCGTCGTGGCCGTGTGACATGCACTTGACGGGCTCGTGTGTGCGCCCCGCGTGGGGGTAGTGTTCGACGTCGTGCTGCACCTTCGCCACCACCCGCCGTCGCTGTTGGCCCCGTGGCCCTGACCCTCGCCGGCGGCGGCCTCCCTCCCCACCAGGTTGCCGATGAGGAGCAGATAGCGCGCCACGAAGCGCCATCACGATTCGGGCGGCCGCCAGGGCGCCGCCGGAGGAGGTCGCCGGCGGGCTCATCAAACGTTATCCACCGTGTCATCTTTTGGCATAATACGGGCGCCCCTTATGCAACGGTGGGGTGGCTGACGGGAACCTCCGCGGCCTGGTGCGGCCAGGGGCGGCCTCCTCCTGGCACCCCGGCCGCGCCCCCGTCTGCAGCGTCAGCTCCGCGACGCGCCGATGGGCCGAGACGGCTGGAGGGCAAAATTTTGCTCTTAACGCTGTGCTCGCCCATCTCTTTCTCTCTCTCTCTGACCGGCGCCGCGCTTCCTGGAAGCGGCGGCCGTTAGTGATCGCGGCGCGTCGCCCTTGATGAAGCGGTCGGGGGGCCTCCGGGGCGGCGCGGGGCGGTGCGGAGCGGCCTCCCCCGGCGATGCCGAAATGCGTCCCGCTGCTCCCGCGGGGCCTAGCCTAGCCCGGCCCAGCCCGGGACCCGCGTCCATCACGCCCTGTATCGGACGTGTCATCTCGGGCTGCTCTCCTCGGGCCGCGGCCCGCCGGGGGGCGGCTAGACAAATGAGGGGGATAGGAAGGGTGAGAAAACGGGGGTCGGCGCGATGCTCTCTTGTTGTGCAAGGCGTTGTCATTATCGTCGTGTAGCGTCGCGCGGCGGGGCGGGCCGTCCTGGCGGTCCTGTCTGCCGCTGAGGCAACAATCTGGCCAGCAATGCGCGGCCAGCAGTGCAGTGCGCGCCCTGTCCCCGTACACGTCCTCGGGGGGCGCGTTTTGACCCCACTCCAAACACTCGCTCAGGTTTATCATTATCTGTGTTTTTCTCCAGGCGCTCCGTGAGGTACACTTCAGTTCTGTCCTGTCGGTGCGACATGACGTCTTAAACATCAATTTACGTTCAAAATTAAACAATTGCTTTACCAGTGTTGTGGCACTCGCACATTAACACAACACGTGCCCGTTTAGTGATTCTTTAGAGGTTATGCGTTCGAAGTATCTGCTATGCAGTTCCATTAATTTTGTTGTCTTGTTTGTTTTCAGACGCGCGGATTTAAGGTTTCAACAATGCAGGACCAATCTATCGTTTCCCATGAAATGGTCCCCTTTCAAAGCAAGCCAACCCACACCGAAGAAAAGTTTGTAGAATGCAATGTGTGCAACAAGAAATTTTCGACACATAGTTCCCTTAATCGTCACACACGCCTTCACACGGGAGTGAAAATTTTTGAATGTACTGAGTGTAACATGAAATTTTCGCGAGGAGACCATCTTCGTACTCATCTTAGCACCCACACCGGGGAGAAGCCCTTTGAGTGCACTGTGTGTAACAAGAAATTTTCGATAAGTGGAAATCTGCGCACTCATTTACGCCTTCACACGGGAGAGAAGCCCTTTGAATGCACTGAGTGTAACATGAAATTTTCGCAAGGAGCCCATCTTCGTACTCATCTTAGCACCCACACCGGGGAGAAGCCCTTTGAGTGCACTGTGTGTAAGAAGAAATTTTCGATAAGTGGAAATCTGCGCACTCATTTACGCACCCACACGGGAGAGAAGCCCTTTGAATGCACTGTGTGTAACATGAAATTTTCGGAAAGTGGCGGTCTTCGCCAACATTTACGCACCCACACGGGAGAGAAGCCCTTTGAGTGCACTGTGTGTAACAAGAATTTTTCGGAAAGTGGCAGTCTGCGCACTCATTTACGCACCCACACCGGTGAGAAGCCCTTTGAGTGCACTGTGTGTAACAAGAAATTTTCGAAAAGTGGCAGTCTGCGCACTCATTTACGGACCCACACGGGAGATGCACTGTGTGTAACAAGAAATTTTCGAAAAGTGGCAGTCTGCGCACTCATTTACGGACCCACACGGGAGAGAAGCCCTTTGAATGCACTGTGTGTAACAAGAAATTTTCGAAAAGTGGCCATCTGCGCACTCATTTACGCACCCACACGGGAGAGAAACCCTTTGAGTGCACTGTGTGTAACATGAAATTTTCGCAAGGATCCCATCTTCGTACTCATCTTCGCACGCACACCGGTGAGAAGCCCTTTGAGTGCACTGTGTGTAAGAAGAAATTTTCGGAAAGTGGAAATCTGCGCACTCATTTACGCACCCACACGGGAGAGAAGCCCTTTGAGTGCACTGTGTGTAACAAGAAATTTTCGGAAAGTGGCCATCTGCGCAAAAATTTACGCACCCACACGGGAGAGAAGCCCTTTGAGTGCACTGTGTGTAACAAGAAATTTTCGCAAGGATGCAATCTTCGTACTCATCTACGCACTCACACGGGGGAGAAGCCGTCCGAATTTCTTCTGTACTGATATAAATTTCGACTTAATAAACCTGTGCTAAAAGATTTATGGTTAACGAATATTTTAACTAGTGTACACTGGTATTTGCTTTTAAATACTGCGTCGCGTCGCAGGTGATTCATTTATTTGTTGTCATGGGAGCAGTCTTTTAAAGAAGCTTGCTCAAGCACCCGAGGATCTGCGCCCTGCCGCAGCTCTTGGCCTGGTCGCCCGGGGGGAGGGGGGGAGGGGGTGGCTAAAATAGATGACATAGTAGCACTAAGTGGGGGGGGGGGGGGAGGGCTGACACACGGCGAGGACGGGTCGAGCGAGCGGACCCGAACAAATCATCGGCCACCATTTGAAAGCAGGGGAGGAGCAGGAGCAAGGCCTCGATAACGTTAAAAACCTTCGCGTCGCGATCGGCTGATCGGCCCGCGGGCGTGACGCCCTCCTGGTGCCTGGGCAGGCACCCGTTCAGTTCACCCACCAACTTTCTGTCGTGAAAACGTCTGCCTCTGCTGCTGCCGTCGCCGGCTGCTGCATTTCTCCCTTTTACTCTATGTCATTTTTTACCCCATTTTTTTTTTTACAATCGAATCCTTTTGTTTTGCGCCGCCCGCAGAAAGGCGTCGCCAGAGATGGAACGACCGGAGGGGGGGTTTGCATAGCGCGCGGTGTTTTGTCTGTGAGAGAGAAGTGTCGCGGCCGCGGCCACCCGAGCGCGACTGCAGCAGCCCGGCCATCCGGGGCGCGCCGCCGCAGCGCGGCCAGTGTGTGTGTTAACACTATTTTTAACGCAGCACGGGGAATTTAAACTTTACCACAAGAACAGTTTCAGAGATTAACAAAACAGTAGTAATTATAAAATTTTTGTAAAAAATACAACCTTAAATGACTTTGTTTATTTTTTTATTTTTTTTTTAATTTTGATGCACGACGATTGCGTTTATGCATCTCCATGTATTTGGACTAACTCAAACGCGATAATAATGATAATGATAACTTTAAAAGAAAGAGATCAGCAGATGTCGCCGGTCGAACACACTTAAGAGTGAAATAGAGTATGGGGGGGAGGGGGGCCTGCTGGGTACTCCAGATCAACACGGCGCGGCGCGCGCTCATCAGAACGTTATCAACTGTGTCATCTACGCCATCTACTCGCCGCGCCCCGCCGAGTCACCCCCACTCCGGCCAGGCTGGCCAGCAAGGACCTAACCCTCCCGGGGAGGTGGTGGTTCTCCTGCGCGCAATGGCCGCCGCCCCGCCTCCGGTCCAGAGAGGAACCGGTCGCAAGATAGCAGCTCCAGCGATACGCCCAGAACGCTGTATGATCTCCGGGGACCCCTCCAGTCCGAACTGCGCCAGTTTTACAATGGTATGTATGCATGTATCCTAATGTAAATTCCCGCTCTGTCCTCTGTGTAGCACACTCCTAACTCGCATCCTGGAAATGTGACAGGGCGGGGGAAGTCCAGCCTGTTCTAGGAGAGGATGCAGCTTCAACCCTGGGGATACTAAAACCGGAAGCCTTGGCCTCGAGGACCTCTCACCTCCCGCTGCTGCAGTTGACGTCAAGGACACTCAACGTGATATAGTTTTGATGAAGAACCCTTGCTCCTTGTTTGTGTGAGTGCTTTAAGAAAACCACAAAACGGATTTATCGGCATCCAATCACGCGGAGTCGTGAGGCCGCCTGGTTTACTGCCAAACACTTGTTTATGTTTCTTGTGTTTTTGGTGTTTGGCAGACGTACTTGGCCGTGCCACGCTCGCCGCGGTGACGCAACCCGGTTTGATAGGGGCAATCAGCAGTCCGTCACGAGCCGGGGCCGCTGCTGGGGCCGCTGGAGCCGCTGCTGGAGCCACAACAGGTAAGTTGTCGCGCCGCTCTGCTCTCTCCCCCTTTTGTAGTCGCGCTCTTCTTTTCGGCGCGCGCGCGCCTTGCTCTCCTCGCCGAGCAGGACTTAGCCGCCGCACCATTGCCTCCTGCCGGCCACCGCTGCATTTCCTGGTGTGCCAGCCGTTCGGAACGGATGCGTCACCCATCATCGGTCCCAGCCCGCCCCGCCATGCCCGCGGGGCTCTGCGACGCCGCCGCTGCCGCCGCTGTCTATCGTCTCGTCGGCCTGGTCACGGCTCAGCGGTCACTAGCGAAAGTCTCTCCTCAGATCGGCAGCCGGCCCGGGGCGGATGGACGTCCTTCGGAGGTCCGACAGGTGACGTCGCCGAGGTGCGATCATAGCTGTACGTCCCGGACAGCGCTGGCCGGTCGGATTAGCGTCAGAGTGCGGCGCTGCGCTGCGCTGCCAGAGGCCCGCGCCGTGGGATGGATCTGTCGTTCAGCCGGCCGCGAGGTTGGCAACGGCGACGTGCCCGACACCCCGCGCGCCAGGAGCGGGCTGCTGCGCAGCGACAGCGCTGTCGCAAGCGGGGCGAAAGAATACGGCTTGAGAGGAAAGTCCCAGACTGCCCCACCATATGACACTAGTTTGGTAACATTATCTTTAAAAAATCTCAGTCAAGAATCTATCTTGACACATGTGATAAAAATTCCCGCAAATTCTAGAGAACTGCTTTGTTCCAATCTTCCTCTATATTTTGAAATGTTTTGTGGCGTCTAAGAAACTTAAAATCGGCAGGGCAGGGGTGCTGTAAGTTTAGGTCTCATATTTGCAGCCTGGTGTGACCCGGCCGTTGCAGTCGGCGCGCGTGTTCCTAGTTACCCACTCTAGTTTGTTGTCTGTGACGCGTCGACTGCGCGTCTGTCGACTTGCAGCGCTCAAAGGTGAGGCAGTGATCGATTCCTTTGCGCCCCGCTGCCAACGCCGTCGTCAGTGCAGCTTATTAAAAGGCGTCGCCGTGTCGCGCGCGCGAAAAACCCGGATGAATTTCTCGCCGCTGCAACGTTGTGCGTAGCGTGGGAAAATATACTCTGGCGTCCTCCACCCGTGCACCGCCTTGCCTTCATTTTGTTCGTTTCGAGGGTCAACCAAGAGACAAGTCCCAAAATAAAATTTTGCTGATATAATTTTTTGCCACTAATACTCGCAGAGACATTTGTACTTCAGTTAAAGTATTACTTTTGCGAACAATTCTAACAAAGATGGTACTACCGCAAAAATGGTACCAACGGCATTTTTTGCAAGCGTTGCTCACAAAAAATAGTGATTTCACAAATCATGCTCAGGCATATTTTTTATAAATTATTTTTGCGAGTATGCTCACAAAAATGTGTACTTTCGAAAAAGAGTGCTAAATCTTTAGTGGAGATATGAGTAATGTTGCGTGGCGCGCTCGCGATGCGCCCGGCTCACTCGTATAAACTTCTCTGCGGGTGGCGGCGCCGGCCTACGCCGGGCCCGGCTAATACTGCCAGTTTGAACGGTTATGGTGATGCAGCGCCGCGCGGTTGACGTTTCTATCGCAGCCGGTCTGGCCTGGCCAATAATGTGACTCAAAACACGCGATGACTGCTGCTCTCCCGGCTATCGTCCACAACGCCACGTCATGAGAATGGAATTCATTCTATCCTTTAAAGATGATGATGATGATGATGATGGTAATAATTATGATAATTATGGCTATGGTTATAATTATGATGGGGGGGAGGGCTGACACACGGCGAGGACGGGTCGAGCGAGCGGACCCGAACAAATCATCGGCCACCATTTGAAAGCAGGGGAGGAGCAGGAGCAAGGCCTCGATAACGTTAAAAACCTTCGCGTCGCGATCGGCTGATCGGCCCGCGGGCGTGACGCCCTCCTGGTGCCTGGGCAGGCACCCGTTCAGTTCACCCACCAACTTTCTGTCGTGAAAACGTCTGCCTCTGCTGCTGCCGTCGCCGGCTGCTGCATTTCTCCCTTTTACTCTATGTCATTTTTTACCCCATTTTTTTTTTTACAATCGAATCCTTTTGTTTTGCGCCGCCCGCAGAAAGGCGTCGCCAGAGATGGAACGACCGGAGGGGGGGTTTGCATAGCGCGCGGTGTTTTGTCTGTGAGAGAGAAGTGTCGCGGCCGCGGCCACCCGAGCGCGACTGCAGCAGCCCGGCCATCCGGGGCGCGCCGCCGCAGCGCGGCCAGTGTGTGTGTTAACACTATTTTTAACGCAGCACGGGGAATTTAAACTTTACCACAAGAACAGTTTCAGAGATTAACAAAACAGTAGTAATTATAAAATTTTTGTAAAAAATACAACCTTAAATGACTTTGTTTATTTTTTTATTTTTTTTTTAATTTTGATGCACGACGATTGCGTTTATGCATCTCCATGTATTTGGACTAACTCAAACGCGATAATAATGATAATGATAACTTTAAAAGAAAGAGATCAGCAGATGTCGCCGGTCGAACACACTTAAGAGTGAAATAGAGTATGGGGGGGAGGGGGGCCTGCTGGGTACTCCAGATCAACACGGCGCGGCGCGCGCTCATCAGAACGTTATCAACTGTGTCATCTACGCCATCTACTCGCCGCGCCCCGCCGAGTCACCCCCACTCCGGCCAGGCTGGCCAGCAAGGACCTAACCCTCCCGGGGAGGTGGTGGTTCTCCTGCGCGCAATGGCCGCCGCCCCGCCTCCGGTCCAGAGAGGAACCGGTCGCAAGATAGCAGCTCCAGCGATACGCCCAGAACGCTGTATGATCTCCGGGGACCCCTCCAGTCCGAACTGCGCCAGTTTTACAATGGTATGTATGCATGTATCCTAATGTAAATTCCCGCTCTGTCCTCTGTGTAGCACACTCCTAACTCGCATCCTGGAAATGTGACAGGGCGGGGGAAGTCCAGCCTGTTCTAGGAGAGGATGCAGCTTCAACCCTGGGGATACTAAAACCGGAAGCCTTGGCCTCGAGGACCTCTCACCTCCCGCTGCTGCAGTTGACGTCAAGGACACTCAACGTGATATAGTTTTGATGAAGAACCCTTGCTCCTTGTTTGTGTGAGTGCTTTAAGAAAACCACAAAACGGATTTATCGGCATCCAATCACGCGGAGTCGTGAGGCCGCCTGGTTTACTGCCAAACACTTGTTTATGTTTCTTGTGTTTTTGGTGTTTGGCAGACGTACTTGGCCGTGCCACGCTCGCCGCGGTGACGCAACCCGGTTTGATAGGGGCAATCAGCAGTCCGTCACGAGCCGGGGCCGCTGCTGGGGCCGCTGGAGCCGCTGCTGGAGCCACAACAGGTAAGTTGTCGCGCCGCTCTGCTCTCTCCCCCTTTTGTAGTCGCGCTCTTCTTTTCGGCGCGCGCGCGCCTTGCTCTCCTCGCCGAGGAGGACTAAGCCGCCGCACCATTGCCTCTCCTGCCGGCCACCGCTGCATTTCCTGGTGTGCCAGCCGTTCGGAACGGATGCGTCACCCATCATCGGTCCCAGCCCGCCCCGCCATGCCCGCGGGGCTCTGCGACGCCGCCGCTGCCGCCGCTGTCTATCGTCTCGTCGGCCTGGTCACGGCTCAGCGGTCACTAGCGAAAGTCTCTCCTCAGATCGGCAGCCGGCCCGGGGCGGATGGACGTCCTTCGGAGGTCCGACAGGTGACGTCGCCGAGGTGCGATCATAGCTGTACGTCCCGGATAGCGCTGGCCGGTCGGATTAGCGTCAGAGTGCGGCGCTGCGCTGCGCTGCCAGAGGCCCGCGCCGTGGGATGGATCTGTCGTTCAGCCGGCCGCGAGGTTGGCAACGGCGACGTGCCCGACACCCCGCGCGCCAGGAGCGGGCTGCTGCGCAGCGACAGCGCTGTCGCAAGCGGGGCGAAAGAATACGGCTTGAGAGGAAAGTCCCAGACTGCCCCACCATATGACACTAGTTTGGTAACATTATCTTTAAAAAATCTCAGTCAAGAATCTATCTTGACACATGTGATAAAAATTCCCGCAAATTCTAGAGAACTGCTTTGTTCCAATCTTCCTCTATATTTTGAAATGTTTTGTGGCGTCTAAGAAACTTAAAATCGGCAGGGCAGGGGTGCTGTAAGTTTAGGTCTCATATTTGCAGCCTGGTGTGACCCGGCCGTTGCAGTCGGCGCGCGTGTTCCTAGTTACCCACTCTAGTTTGTTGTCTGTGACGCGTCGACTGCGCGTCTGTCGACTTGCAGCGCTCAAAGGTGAGGCAGTGATCGATTCCTTTGCGCCCCGCTGCCAACGCCGTCGTCAGTGCAGCTTATTAAAAGGCGTCGCCGTGTCGCGCGCGCGAAAAACCCGGATGAATTTCTCGCCGCTGCAACGTTGTGCGTAGCGTGGGAAAATATACTCTGGCGTCCTCCACCCGTGCACCGCCTTGCCTTCATTTTGTTCGTTTCGAGGGTCAACCAAGAGACAAGTCCCAAATAAAATTTTGCTGATATAATTTTTTGCCACTAATACTCGCAGAGACATTTGTACTTCAGTTAAAGTATTACTTTTGCGAACAATTCTAACAAAGATGGTACTACCGCAAAAATGGTACCAACGGCATTTTTTGCAAGCGTTGCTCACAAAAAATAGTGATTTCACAAATCATGCTCAGGCATATTTTTTATAAATTATTTTTGCGAGTATGCTCACAAAAATGTGTACTTTCGAAAAAGAGTGCTAAATCTTTAGTGGAGATATGAGTAATGTTGCGTGGCGCGCTCGCGATGCGCCCGGCTCACTCGTATAAACTTCTCTGCGGGTGGCGGCGCCGGCCTACGCCGGGCCCGGCTAATACTGCCAGTTTGAACGGTTATGGTGATGCAGCGCCGCGCGGTTGACGTTTCTATCGCAGCCGGTCTGGCCTGGCCAATAATGTGACTCAAAACACGCGATGACTGCTGCTCTCCCGGCTATCGGCCACAACGCCGCGTCATGAGAATGGAATTCATTCTATCCTTTAAAGATGATGATGATGATGGTAATAATTATGATAATTATGGCTATGGTTATAACTATGATGGTTATGATGATAAAAATGGTGGTGTGATAATGATGATAGTGGTGATTCTGATAGTGGTGATGATGATGATGGTGATGATTGTGGTGGTGATGATGGTGATGATTGTGGTGGTGATGATGATGATAGTGGTGGTGATGATGACTGTTATCGCGGCGTCGCCCCAATATCGCGCCCGGTTGATGGATGGGCTGCTGCCGCGGCTTGGCGCCGCTACTCGCCTTACTGCAATAATTATGCGAAGGTCCCCGCCGACACGACGCGGCCGGGCGGGCGTCGTGCTGCTGCAGTCGGTGGCGGGGTGGACCGGGTGCACCGGGAGCGCTGCTGCAGTCCGCCTAGCCTTGGTCGGCTCGCGCGGCTGCGGCGGCTGTTGTTGTCGGGGAGTTTGCCGCTGGCGGGTGGTTGATGGTGACTAATGACGGACGCCCCCGAACACACGCGCGTTGATTTTGCCTCTCCACTTCTTCTTTCTGCCTCACCTCATCGATGACGCGGATGCGGTCGCGTGGCGGGGAGGTCCCGCGTGACGTGGTGGCCGAGGTGGTCGGCTGGTGGCCGCTGCCGCACGGCCGCCACCTCCTCGGGCACCTCCAGGCCCTTGTTATGGCCCTCCAGAACCATTGTTGTTCTGTTGCCATTGTTAGACCAGGTGCCATATTTTCCCCGTATTCTGGATGGCTGAGGCTGAGGGGGGGTTCGACTACCGCACCGGCCGAGGGCGCCCCCGCCCGCTGCTCCAGAGGCTAGTTTATGTGGCTTTATGTGGAGAGGGCAGAGCATAAAAAAAGAGATGCGGTGCTTTTGGGCGGACAGACAAGAGAATGATGAGCTCGGGTTGACAAGAAAATAGATCCTGCGACTGTCTTTTTATATATTTTTTTTTTAACGGTGACACATGCGTAAAATTTAAGAAAACTTCCTTGTTAATGTAGGTGTCGTATTTTTTGTACTGTATTTTTTTTTTTAACTTGATGGCTTGATGTTACGACGTCGGGGAGTGCGCACCGAGCAGTCCTGCAGGTGCCTGTGCTGCTATGCCCCTGCTCCCGCGGGCCGGGCACGGGTGGTCCAGAGCGTGGCGGAGCGTGGCGGGCGCAAGTTGTACAATTAGGCAAATCGACTGCCAGGCGCGCGCACTACCGCCTCCCCAGATTTATATGCCCTCGTGTGTGTCTGTGTGAGAGAGAGAGAAAGAGAGAGAGAGAGAAACAGACAGAGCGCTCCTATGCTACTGCCCGTATTGGGCGCAGACCACCTGTCAGCGGGATATTGTTGGGGATATTCACTGCGATTACCCACCCCGCTGACATGGCGCGGCCTTCCTGGCATGGCGGTTGCCTGCCTGCCTTGCCTGCTGCCGCCGCCGCCGCTCAAAGTTGTGAAAATGAATCTTGTGCGAGAGGCGAAGAATAGGAGACCAAACAAGCGCCTAGCCCGATCTGTCGTCGCGGGCGTCACCGCCGGACCACTGCCGGCCCCGCCCGCCTGATGTGGCCAGCCGACTTATCTCGCATATTTCATTTTTGCTTCGCGCCCCGCCCGTGCTTGGAAAGAAAAGAATATATCCAACAAACAAAAACGAATATATAAATATGATTTAAATCAGAGAGTTGGGCAACAAATTCGCGTATCTCGTTACCGAATGCTGAGTGCATTTAGGCAGCTGGGCCATCATCTCTCTCTTCCTTTCCTTCCCCCGCTCTTCTCCCGCCTGGCTCACGTTGCGCCAAACTGCATCGCATATGCATCGCCGCCGCAAGTCTTGCCCCGTGTCCTTTTTTTCGGCGCCCCCTGCAGTGAAGTTGTGAGGCGTCTGCTCTTTCCCATCGACAAGTTTGTGGACTACACGCTGTTCGTATGGCCGTCCTTCCTTCAGCTCCCCCATACCTCCCTTCTCCTCACTCACTCTCTCCGCTCTCGCATGAGTTTGTAATGGTGATTCCCGGGTCCCTAATGTAGTCGTAAAAGACATAAATTTCGCGCAATTGAAATCAGAAACAATTTTAGCGTGGCGAGCGTGTCTGGCGCCCATATCGGCGGGATGCACGGCTCGGCGGGCGCGGCCTGGCAGCAAACAGGCGAGGCGGGCGAAGCGGCCAGCCAGTTGATATGCCCAACGGTTTTTCGGGCCGCTGCAGACTGCTGCATCTCTCTCTCTCTCTCTCTCTCTCTCTCTCTCTCTCTCTCTCTCTCTCTCTCTCGTCGCGTCCTCTCGGTTTTGGCATTGCGTTTCATGTCCATCTGCTTTGCGCGCGGATACCCCGGGCCGGACAGCGGACAGCCCCTCGCGGAGATCTCAATCGTCGCCGGCTGATTTGAAATTCCCGCCCGCGTCCTATAAATACGCGACTCAACGCCCAAAACGGTTTCGTCCGCTGCGTGTCTCGTCACCCGCGCGGCCCAGAGGTATGCACCGCGGCGGTCCAGACACTGGGGCAAACCGATGGATTTGAAAGTCTGAGCGGGTGCGGGGTGGTGGTGTCATTGGCTCGGCGGCGCGGCGGGGCGTTGAACTCCTCCCCTGCGGCTTGACCTGCCCCACCTGGGCGTCCCACTGACCAAGTAAAAGACAACGGCTGGCTATGACGGTGAAGGAAACTCGGACCCATTTCCGCTTCTTAATACACACTCTGTGATCTATGAAGCCGTACACCCCCGCCAACCCACCCTCATTCCCCACCCCCATCCCCCTAAAATCAAAAGTGAAAATATTCGCAGGATGTTTGAGGGAGCTTTTAGTGGTTCGGTCTGCGACTCGTGTATAACTTCTACCGAGGGGGCAAGAACTCCGGGGATCATGTGTACACCTGCCTGGGAATCATCACTATAAAAATTGATCGGAATCAACAGAAATCGCTTAAACTAAGCGGGAAACTAGCGGAACTGGTGAAAATTAGTCGAAATAAGCGTTTTCGACAACTAGAAAACCTAAGGAATACATATAAGCGGGTGGGAATCACCGGGAATCACTGGGAATCAAGTATTTCGGGAATCATGTGTACACTTCAAAAGGGAGTTATTGCCCCCTCGACTTCTACATATGGTCAAAATAGGTCTCTAATTGTTTGAAGCAAAAGGGAAAGAAAAATAGGAACTCCCGCAAGTTTCAGGGAATGTGCTCGGGTTTTGATGAAGCTGTTACAAAAAATAGGACTTTCATTAAAATTTTTGCAAATTGTTTTCACC
>NW_026267526.1:72544-77131 GCF_000697945.3 Frankliniella occidentalis | reverse complement strand
GCGGCGGCGGTGGTGGCGTTCTGCCCGCCGGGTAACCCGATAGTTGTTTCCCCTATGCTGGCATCCTTGAATCAAAGAAAGCAGCCCGTGTGTATAAATCAGGACGCGGACAGGATGACCGCAGAAAACAACCCGTTTTCTCTCTCGCTCGCTCGCTCCTCTTGCTCTCTTGCTCGCTCACACATGTATGCCGAAATGCGCCTTCCTACGAGAAAGTCTCTCCCCGCGGGGTTAATCGGTCTTAATAATCCACCCGACAACAACTACTACAAGAGCGACAAGGTGCAAGGCATGCGGGCGGCCGGCGAGAACGTTGGACTTGCAAAGTGGACGCGGACGGACGTCACGCGGGCGGGCGCGGGGGGCCCGCGCGCGCAGCCCAGCCCAGCGGCTGCTCCAAAACCACCGCCGAAAATTCCAACATCCCGCGGGCGGCTCCACCATCCCGGTCAACTGGACCAGGAGCACGCTGATTTATTTACGTACGCCGTTGTAGGGCGGAGACAGGGAAAGGGGGGCACTCGGTAGAATACAGAGAGTGAGCAAGAGCGAGTGAGCGAGAGAGAGAGAGAGAGAGAGAGAGAGAGAGAGAGAGAAGCGTTACACCTCTTTAGCGCAGGTTGTGTGGCGGAGGGGTGTCATGATGGACCGTGGCCTCGGCCGGTCTCGACCCGCCCGCCGATCGCCTGGTCAAGATCACACCGCGCATGACGGCCCCGGGGATGGGGCGTGGCGGGGCGTGGCATGGTGCGCGGCAGGCCCGGGCGAAACAAAGGGGGCTGCTGCTGCTGCTGATCCCCTGCGGTGCGCGCCCCGCCGCCTGGTTACCGACGGCCTTGCACTGCAAGGTGCATCGCCGCCGCGCCCGCCGCTCTCAACAACAATAAAAGAAGATAACAAAAATAATAATACTTAACGGAGCGGCAGTGTTCTTGTAACGGCGTGGATGTTTTTTTCTTTTCGAAACAGCCGGCTGACCTGGTGAACTCTAAACGCGCAGTTGTCGCCTAGTTTGCCAAAACTTTTGCACTTTTTTTTTTGACTGATGATTGTTTGGCCTCTCTGCCTGCCAAAATTTCACCTTGTTTGGTTGGACTTAGAAAAAGGTGCTTTAAATGTTGGCAAACAAATCGATCAAAAGTTCGCAATCTCCAAAAACGAATGCCAAAATTTTAGCATGCTAGGCGATCACGGCGTGTGCGGTGGCGCGGGCGGGCAGGGGGCAGGCGCTGCTAGCTGCCCCTCGCTGTGTAAGTGACAGTTCCGCCATCACACCACCGAGGGCTCGCTGCAGCTGCTGCAGCTGCTGTGGTGGCTTGGCACGCCATATCCTGCAGTGTGTGTGCGTAAAGCAGGCGTGAAAGTTGAGCAAACCGGCGTTAGAGGCTCGGAGCGCGCTGGCTGTGCCCGTGTGTGTGTGTGTGTGTGTGAGTGTGTGTGTGTGTGTGTGTGTGTGTGTGTGTGCCTAGGCCACGCAAAATCAATCTCCACGGCGGTCAGGATTTACTGCCGGCCATAACGCACGCGCAGCCCTTTCAAGCGCTCCGGCGCGCGGTGCGGCGGTGGTGGGTGCGTCGTCGCTGTGGTGCGGTGTGGCGTTGGCGCTCGTTGTTTTTGTGCAGACCCGTCCTCGTATCGGACCGATCAAATAATAATAATAATGCGGCGCTGATAAATGTGTCGGGCGGTAGGGGTTTGCGCCCGTGAGCACTCTTTTTGTTTTCACTGCTGAATAATTTCCGTGTGCGTAGAGTTGTGGGCGCAAGTTAACATTTCCAAAGACTTATTCATTTTTTTTCTCCCACATTTTTTTTTTCAAATTTTAAAATGTTCTTTTCTTTTTTTTTACAGTGTGGTGTCCATTACACATGTGTGAGCCACCTGTGTTGCGTTGCCTTGACCGCGCGCGTGCCATCCCCCGCGGGGCGCTCGACGGGCGCCACCGCCGCCGCCGCGCCACCCCAATGCCAGCGCACCCCGTGGGCCATCACGACGCGCGGGCCCTGGCATTGGCGGGGCGACCCGCTCCGTGTAGGGATGCAGGCCGGCCACCAGGCGGCAGGCGGCGCACGAGGATGTCGACGGACGACACGACTGAGAAAATCCAAGTGTAAAGGATGCGTGCGTGTGACAAACTATTCACACATCTGTAGGTGAGCGAATAGAGAGTAATACTCTATGAAAAGTATCCATTTACCCATCTCTACGTGTGCGAATGGCATTAACACACACACACAACTGCAGGTGTGCGTCATTTGTAAACTTGGATTTCCAGTGAAGACGGAAGGATGCGTACAAGGGAGAATGAGGAGCTGTGCGGAGGGTGCGCGGGGTGACGCACAGTGTTGCGTGGGCGCGCGGGGCCACAGCCACGCCCTCCGGGGCCCCCGGGGCCACGCGCGGCTATCCAGGTCAGAAAAGAGTTCGATTGCGGCTCGATTAGGTGGCAGCCGCCGGGGGGCGGGCGCGCGGGGGGCGGGCAGCAGGGCTGCTGGGCGGTCGCGGGTGGAAGACGGCCGTAACTACCGAGCGCGCCTCTGGGAGATACGGCGGTCGTGCAGGGGCGAGCGCGGCAAGCAGGGCTGCTGCCGAGCGGCCCGCGGCTGCTGAACCCCCACGTAACTGCTGAGCACGGCCGTCGGAGATACGGGGGTGCCGCGCGGGGTCGGACGGACAATGCCCGGGGAGCGAGCGAGCGAGTGGGCGGGGGCGGGAGAGAGCGAGAGAGAGAGAGGAGAGAGATAGGGGGGATGGCTGGCGGGGCCTAAATCAACAGCGATATCATTACGGCTTGTGCAACGCGACCGCAGAGCAAAACTTTGGTTTCGACGTGCGTGCGCGCACACGGCCTGCGGTCACATCCTCCGAGAAGCAGGGGGAGGCAAGGGAGGGAACGTTGTGAAAAAAATACCGTGGATGCTTTGCGAGCGTATGTACTAATAACACTGCATAACGGTGTCGGTGTCTTTTTAGTTATTTTTTTTTTTCGGAAATGGAAAATCATAAAATTGTCAACCAAGTTTTTAATCGGCTTTGAGGCGAGCCGCCGCTGTGCCACCGGCCGAATTAAAAGAAACGGGGCGGCCAACACGCGTTTGTAATTATTCAAATGCCGAGAACAATGGGCGGGAGGGACTCGGTGCGACACTAGTGGTCCATGAGGGGCGCCGGGGCGCGGCGTGGCGCAAGAGCACCTCTTTGACACAAGTCGCCCCGCCGCGCGCCGCGAGGCCGGCCAGGGCGGGCCGAGAGAGCTTCGGCACCGACCCTGACACAGCTTACCGGATTTAAATTAATTTTCTGAATGTTTCTATTGTCGTTTTTTGTTTTTTTTTACTTTTTTGTCTTGAAGTGCGAGCGAAACTATGCCGGAGGACAGTGGTGGCGCGGCGGGTCGCGGGTCCTATCCCTTCCAGCACCAGTATCTGGAGCGATACCGACGACGTCCTTCTCCAGCAGCAGCAGCAGCAGCAGCAGCAGCAGCAGCAGTCCGTTTGAGAGGTAAGTGCATCGCCTCTAGGTACACATTTGCACGTGTGAGACAGGCGCGGGTCAGAACGGCCCCCCTAGACGGCCGCTCGGCTGCGCAGGACTCTTATGATTACCGCAGCGCTAGATTGACGCGGACGATACGGCGACTAGAAAGTAGCGAGAATGTCCTGAGATGGCATGCGGTTGCATGGCTGCGCGCCGTGTGTGTGTGTCTCTGTGTGTGTATGTGTATGTGGCGCGTGTCAGAGCGCATGTGACAAATCATGGCGCGTGCCCTGGCTTGTAGTGGGGGTGGAGGGTGCAGTACTGGAGTGGGAGGGCAGTCTCCGGGCTCTCCAGCGCGGTATGTGGCAGCGACCCTGAAGTAAATGCTATGAGGGGTGGTGCAAAAAACAAATGGAAACAGTCAGCTCTCCGCGCAGGATCCAGTCGCAGCGCAAGCCGACGAGGTCGCGCTCCCCTAACTCGCGACCCCAGAATGGGGCTGAAATTGAAATAAGTTTTATTTTAGACTACAAACAAAAGGGCTAAAAAGCCCCACTGCTCTGCAGTAAGCAGTCTGCTCTCTAGATGGGGTTGGAGGGTGCAGAAATTGAAGTGGTCAGCTCTCCGGCGTCTAGCCGCAGGTCTGGCCGAGCTGGCCGCTCTCCTATCGCGCGCCCCTGGAGTGGGGGTGGAGGGTGCAGTGAGAGCTCTCCAGCATCGAGCTCTGCAGTAGAGCAGGCTCCAGCCGATCTGGCTGCTCTCCTATCTCGCGACCCTGCGCGCGCTCCAGCCGCCGCCGCCGGCGCGTGTGTGTGTTGCGTTGCTCTGCGTTCCGAGAAGCGAACGATGATTGAACTGGCCCAGCCCAGTGTTGATACGAGTAGCTTGCTCTCGTGGTGTGCGTGCGGCGCACTATAGGGCCCGGGTTAACTCGTCTTGTAATCGCAGATCGCCTTATCTTGACCCCCCTCCCCCCTTTCTCCCTGTGGAGTGACGACACGGCGCAAGCGGTCTCGGTCCGCCCTGCCCTGATGAAAAATTTAACACTTTGGCTGCTCTATTAAGTATATGGTGCGTTATTGATACCAACGCGCGTTTTTAGTTTGCTGG
>NW_026267526.1:69742-70881 GCF_000697945.3 Frankliniella occidentalis | reverse complement strand
GGGGGGCTTATCTGATGATTACTCGGCCACATTACGAAAGTGTCGTCGTCCCATCGATGAAAACGATCTTTACATTTGTGCCCGCGCCGGCCCGCGCGTTAAAACTGCCAACTAGGGCAGCGGGCCGGGCTGCAGCCTGAGCCAGCTCGGGGGACGCCGCGCGGCAAAATACGGTCGTCGTTTAATTTTTTAGTTTTCTATAACGAGAGAGAGAGAGATGTGACTGGACCTGAACAGTAAATCTAGAATTGGTGTAGAATCGAGGGCAATCGAATTTAGCACAAAGTCTGAGGCGCCCGCTTCAAATAAACAGCAATCAAAAAGACCCCCCAATAATTGGATAAAGACAAATTGCTCCACCGGGATCTCTATTGATTGGGAGGCACACAATGGCCTGGGCGTCCTTGCGGGGCCGGCGGCGGCGACCCGCCCAACCCCGCGCCCTCGCCACCGACCGGGACCTGGGGGACCTCGCAGCGGGGCGTGGAGAACCTGGCCGAGTCGTTGAGGTCCCGCGACCGGCCTCCACACCCCCGCGCCGCGCCCCGGCCAGGCCTGGCAGCGCGACCGTCCCCTCTTGGAACTGGGTGTCTCCTTGATGTGCCACGTGCCACGCGTGCGGTCCGCGGGGCGGGGCGCGCTGCTGGACCGGCGGTTTCGATTCCTAGAACGAAATGGCGCGCGCGGTCCAATCAGTGACACGCCACCAATAATGGAATGCCTATGCCGATCGATAATACAGCATCCTTATACTTTCGGTCCATCGCGGGGCACCAGGGCTTGCGTTTTGACAAGGAGACGGATGGCGGCGGCGGCGTCACGCGGCGAGCCGGTCCCGCGCGCGGTGGAGGTCCCCCGTCGTCCAGCGCCGCGGCCGCGCGCCGGCCGGCCCCGCGGTATCGACGTTGTCATCTTGCGCGCCGCACGACGTCATGTAAAACACTATCACATTCGGTACCGATTCGAGAAAGACGGGCCCATTGGGACGGCGATATTTGTCATCGGGCGGGCCGGCTCGGCACGGCACACGGCACGGCACGCGGGGTTTGTCTCCCGGGCGAATCTCGCTCGCCCTCCTCCCCCTTTGAACCCCCCCCCTTCTCTCTCTCTCTCTCTCTCTCTCTCTCTCTCTCTCTCTC
>NW_026267526.1:67040-68109 GCF_000697945.3 Frankliniella occidentalis | reverse complement strand
CGCGAGTCCCTCTGCGGTCCGAGCCGAGGCAAGCCGGCCATCTCTCGTCCTCGCGAGCAGCGCGCGCAAAGCTTTGTGAATGGTCATTATCATGCTGGAGCGTCCTGGTGTCAGCCGCTTCTGCTTAGTCAGGGGGAAGGGGGCGACGCTATCGTCCTCGATGAGGTGTTTAATGCCGTCCAGGCTCCGGGAACGACCAGTAAGCTTCCTCCAAGGAGGAAGGGGGAGTCGAGGGGTCCCCCACTAGCCAATTCGTTCTACAGTTGCCCGCGTCGAACGTCGAACTCAAGTCATACTCGCGTCAATCTCGCGAAAACTCGCAAAAACTCGCGAAATTTGCAAAAAATTGCGCACTCTCAAACAAATGATTTCAACTCGCGCTTAGCTCGCGCCATCTCGCCAAAGCGCCAATTCGTTCTACACTTATTTTGAAAGGGGGGACCCCTGGGAGTATTAAAGAAAGAAATATCAGGGTAGCTGCCTCACACATCTTGGAAACAAATCATGTGTGTGAGCCTCGGTGAAAGCACAGGTGGTGAAATGGGGTGTCATTCGCGCCCGTGGGGGCTGGACTGGAAACGCCCAGGACAAGCATGCCGTTTTTATACTGATTCCAATCGGACTCGGTGGTGTCCATTACTTTTCACATGACGATCTCACGGATACCTGCTTTTCGTTTCGCCCCACGTAATCGAGAATATTATTTATCAGCGGAATACATAAGATATGCACTCCTCGTGTAATACGGCGCCTTGACGTCGCGCGGGTGTATTTGATTTTATTCGCGTGTGCTGCTCGTTCCTCCTCCGCCTATGGACCGTTAACCTCGACGATGCCGCCCCAAGAGTTCGCGCCGCCACCGGCAGCGCCACACTATAGGCTCTAATACCCCGCGCTGACGGACGCTGATTGCAGCCCTGGGCCCGCCGCCGGCCCGCCGGGACACCTTCTCAGCTAGGGCCGCCCTGCCCGACTCCCCGCTTGTTTATCGCACGGTCGGCTACTGGGGCTACTGGGCAATTTCTCGCCGTGTGATATCATCGATATGAGCCTCGGGTGGCGGCGGGGC
>NW_026267526.1:56032-57125 GCF_000697945.3 Frankliniella occidentalis | reverse complement strand
TCCACCTCTGACCTCGCTCGCCAGCGGGGCCGGGCCAAGGGTGGCTCCTAATAGGGCTCTGCGAAAACTTCTTCTGCGTGCTCTGTAATGCAGCAGAACTGCTTTCCCCTGAAAGAGCACCCTGAGGAACACCCGCGCACCCCCAAGTGGCACTGTGACGACGGCGAGCTCGCCGAACCAGTAGAACAACGGCGTGTTAACCTATTGTCAGAGGGGCTGCAACAAAGGACGGGTGGCCCACAAAGCATGTGTGTGTTCGTGTGTGCGTGTACGTGTGTGCGTGCGTCGTCTTTGTTGCTCTTCCCTCTCTTCCTCGGTGCTTCACCCTGCTGTTTGAATAGATATTTGATCATTATTTGGCGATGCGCGCGCAAGACCCGCTGCAAGGGATAAACATACTAACTCAGAAAACGTTTTCTATTAGAGATAGTCGCGACCCTTTTAGTGCAATGCCAAGGGAAACCAAATCACAACAAACAAGCACAAAAAACAACACAAGCACTACAGGACACCAGAGAGTGAAAGCTTCACCACGTAAACCTCGAGGAAAACACAACAAAGTGAACAGAAAAAGTAAAATCAACAAAGTGGAAAAGGAAAAGTAGAGGAACACATCAGTTAAAACACACAACATGACTAAAATTTGTCTTGCTTTCCCTCCGGTATTCTGACCATGCGGAGCGGGGGAGGATCGACCCAATCCGATGACCTGATTCGACGACACGACACTCGCGCGCTGCATGCGGACCGCGCGCCTCGCGCACTACTATCTTCAGCTGGAGCCGCTTCTCCGAGCAGTGGCAGTAGCTCATAGTGAAACAAAAATAAAGTGTCCGATTAATACAATAAAAAACCATGAGACATGCGGCTAGGAGTCACGATCACTAACGATGTGACGCTCTCGGATCATCATCCTTGTTGCTTCCTCTTGTTGGGTGTGAATGGTCGTAAGTCCTTCTATCCCTTCTCTATGCCCCTCGCTCTTTCTCTTCCTCTCTCTCCCTCTCTAGCTCGCTCTCGCTTTTGCCCGAGGCGCCGGCGGAAGTGTATCAGGTGATTGGCTGCGTCTGTGGTGCGGAGCCACCCCGGGGAG
>NW_026267526.1:55463-55982 GCF_000697945.3 Frankliniella occidentalis | reverse complement strand
GGCCGGCGGCAGCGGGGGAGCCCCCTCCGGGTAGGCCGCCGCCTGCGCCCGGCTGGCGGCGCGATGCCTACCCGCCAGGGGCTCCCTGCCGAGCGGCCTCGCCTGCCGGACCAGCTCCACCGCCGCGGGTCCCACTACCACAGCCAGACGGAAAACGGGCAGCAGGTTATTATTATTCCTGCATTGTGTTTTTACTGAATTCCCTGGCTGTGAAAAGTGTCCTCACAAATTTCCTATATACTTTGTGATCAATATTTACAAAATCGTATTGTAAATTTACGACGAGCCACTCTTGCTCTTTTCGAACTATATTTTACCGGTGTCTATTTTTTTTCTATTTTTCAAATCCTATTATTTCATCATTTTGTCCTGCCCGGTAGTCCCCGCATTGTTCCCCATTGTTTACATTCATTCGTTCGATAAGGTACTTTATTCGGCGCGCTCTCTGCTCTGCGTGCGAGAGGGTCGTTCGCTGAACGCACCCTACCCTGCCTGCGTGGCTTGTGCGGTACCCTTTTG
>NW_026267526.1:54033-55132 GCF_000697945.3 Frankliniella occidentalis | reverse complement strand
TGTGTGAGCGTGCGCGCGCTTCCAGGTGCAGGAGGGACTGGCTGCAGTGCGCGCCGGCTCCCTATGGGTCACGATGCTAATCCGATTGGACGGCCGTCGCGCGCGTGCGCACGCGCAGTGATTACATTTGTTTAACAGCCGCAGATAAAGCGGCGCGGGCTCACCCAGGCTTACCTGGAACTGGATCGGCACACGTCATGTCAGTTTGAAAGACCATCACGTGCAGCTCTGCGCACCCTGCCCTGCTGCCCTGCTGGTCCGCTGCCCGAGTGCCGCCGCCGCTGCTGCAGCTAAGACGGCGGCTATGCGCACACATTTCTTTCGAAATTTCTCTCCACTTTCCATTCAAACTAACAGGGCTGGTGCATGCGCTCCCCCTGAGGGCTGTGGGTTTAGCCGCCCTCGGGACGGGATTGGCGTGCCACGCCGCGCCACGCCACACGCGAGCCACAGCAGTAGTAGTAGTAGTAGTAGTAGTACACTCAGCATTCCTACGGCGGGTGAAGCCTCATTCCTATTCAGCCGTATGGCTGCGTCCGCAGTAATGAACTTGTGGGAGTGACGGAGAGACGGAGAGAGATGGAGCGAGAGCGAGTGGAGGGAAAGAGGGCGGGGAGTAGAGCTAGGAGGATGGAGGGAGAGAGAGAGAGGGGAGAACAGGTCGACGCAGCCGTTTTGGCGAGGTAGGTGGAATCATGTGTGGGGGCGGGGCCGGCGCGCGAAGGCGAGGCGGTGGGGGAGGAAGCCCTGGAATCGTTTTGCGTGGCTCCACCGCGCGCCGAGCTGCGCCGAGCTGACCACAGGGACACGCCCCTCGTCCCCGCTAAACTAGCGTGCGCCCGCCCCTCCCTCTCACAACCTGGATCGAGTTTAATTTTTTTTCTTCTCTTTCTCTCCACTACTTTTGCCCGCGCCGCTCGCGTCGTCGTGCGCCGCGCGATGCTCGCCGTGGTGTGTGTGTTTGTGTGTGCGAGCGTGCGTGTGGGAGCGTGAGGGTGTGTGTGTGTGTGAGCGTGCGCGCGCTTCCAGGTGCAGGAGGGACTGGCTGCAGTGCGCGCCGGCTCCCTATGGGTCACGATGCTAATCCGATTGGACGGCC
>NW_026267526.1:49970-53983 GCF_000697945.3 Frankliniella occidentalis | reverse complement strand
CGGCGCGGTTCGCTGACCAAATAATCCCGGCCGCAAAATACCGCACGCCCGCCCTAACGAAGGCGCCCCGGCCGGGCTGGGCCCCCGCCGCTGCCGCGCGGACCGGACGTCTAGCGTCCCGCGTCAGGCCGATTTCGGGGTCATCGCATTGTTTTCGGATCCTAAGCGGCGGCTGCGGCCGCACAGCGCTGGCCCGCGGGCGGGGGCCGCTGCGGTGGCGGCGCTGCCGAGGTTGTACAACTGTCTGTGAATGGCCCGGGCCCCCCTTGCCGGCCGGGGCCTGGGCATTACGAATGTAATACACGCGGCTGTTGAGCCCGAGTGGGTGTGGGTGGGTGTCGCTGCTGCTGCCGCTGCTTCCGCTGCTGATGCTGTGGCTGGTGCTGCAGCTGCAGCTGCTGCTGCGGACGCATTTTCCACAGCAGACGTTTGTCCTCGCATAATCCGGGGCCGTCATCTCGCTCGGGAGCGGCGGCCGCGCGAGAGGACCCTCCCCCGTGACTAACGGCCGCGCCGGAGCTCTGCCCGCCACAGCCTCCTGGCTGGCGGGTGATGGTGTCGGTGCCGATGCGCTCTCGGGCCGGCAGTGCTGGGTGCTCGTGCTACAGGTGGAAGTTCATGTGTGCGTGATTAAAAAACTGATTTTTAAAAATGACAATTTTAGTGTAATGTTTTGATAACATTTTGAGGGTGAGAAGAACTAAAAAGTCAAGTAAGGAAGAGGAAATTTTCACTTAATGGTGTGACAATGGTGACGGGTTTGCTTGCGGTGTTAGCCTTTCACCTATCTCCTGCGTTGGTTTCCTTCCGCGCGTCCGCGGCTGTCGAGCAGGCGATTCTTGCTAGCGTATTCATGCGAGGTGGTCCGACGTCGCAAACTAGCCGCTGACATCTGAGTGAACAGCGCTCCGCGTGTCAGCAGCAGGAGCGTGGCTTACAGCTGCCGCGACGCTGCATATATGTCCAATTGTTTACTAAAAGGTTAGAAATCTGTTGCGACGCAGTTTGCGAACCCCCCTGCTGGCCACGTTGCACTCTCTGCTGTTGCCCTGCTGCTTTAGGGCCGCTACCATACCCATAGACCTGGCCCGCGACATTGTTTCCTGATCGTCCACTTGGCTCGGCCGAACGGGCTGGGCTGGGCTTGTGGGACGAGGGCCAAGACGCGTGTCTTGCACCCCCCATCGCTTGCGTGCGTGCGTGTGTGTTTGTGTTTGTGCCGCACTTATCAAAGTCCCGCGAGGAATATTGATTTCCACTCAGCTGCCCACCCTCGTAGGGTGATCCAGCGGCTGAGACGTGGCGTCCGCTGCGCGAAGAAAAGCCCGCTAAGAGGTCTAGCTCGCACACTGGAGAATGTTGCTAGGCGTCTGTGTGTGTGCGTGCGTGTGTGTGTGTGTGTGCGCGCGCGCGCGCGCGCGCGCGCCTGCCTTTGGGCGCTTTTTCCTTGCGCTCTATACAGTATCGCGGGAGTATATTTGCACTTTACAATGCAGTACGTTTCGCGGCGCTCTGTTCGTTAAGATACGTCGGTACTTATTTTCGCGCGCAGCGCAAGTGTGCGGATCATTACTGTATATTCTGTTTCACCATGGAAGGTTATTCCGATCGTTTCCGGGGAGGTACTAATAAAACGTAAATAAAAAATAGTACGATCGAAAACTACTAAAACCAAATACAACAACGCAGCCGAGCAGCCGCGGCCGCCTCGACGGGGCAAGCGGTGGCGGGGCGAGGTCTTGGCAACCGCCGTGGGTTTTGAGGGTCAGCGCGGAGTTCTCGGCCTCCCTCATGTCGGGCGTGCCGGCGGTAATGGTGCTCTATGGACATGCGAGTTCCGGTGGGTCGGGCGGCGCTGTCGGGGCCCGCCAGCAGCGAAGAGGTCCCGCTGTGTGTGTATGTGTGTGTGTGAGAGAGTTGGCTCGGACACTAATTGAACACTTCTGTTGTGTGTCGGGCTCACCACACCCACCCTGTCACCCCTCCCTTATCTATGGCACTCCGGCTCTTCCGATGTGCTTTATTGACTTGACCACCAAGCAAGCAAGATCCCCTGCTCGCCCAGGTGAATTGTGGGGAGGGTGGGTAGAGGAAAGATAGGGGGGAGGATGCAAAGGCGGCTTGGCTTACACTGGACCATTCGCCCGTGTTTGTCCCAGCCTGTTTCATTATAGCATAATAGAATAAGAAAGTAGTTGATCACTTTGTAGATTCTGTGGCGTGACCTGCTTTACATGACAAATTTTTCACACATTTGGAAACTGGTCTTAATTTATAATTTTAGTTTAAGTTGCGCATGGATTGGATCCACAATCTTAAACACGAAATAATTTTTAAAATTTCACGGGAATTATTATAAGGGACCAGTATTATCCCTTTGAAGGTAGGTCACGAATGCGCGGGCGAATTAGTCTTCACAAGCCTATTCCCACCGTGATAGTCGTGTCGCTGACTCCTTGGCGAGACACAAGGTTCGCGGACGGCGGACGGTCGCCCAAAGAGTGAAAGACACGCCCGGCCTTGTCCCGCAGCCTGCTCCCGCGGGGCTCCCTCATCTGGTGCGCGGCGAGATAACCTTTCGATGTCTGTGTGTGAGTGTAATACATCATTACAACGAACGCGTGTGTGCGCGCCCGCAATAAGCAGATCAGACCACACACACACACACACGTTCATATACCAGTCTCGCTGTGTCCATGCGACCCGCGCTCTGGGTGCACACAAACGCAATCGCACTGCAAAAGCGGTAAAAATGAGGCCCTAGACCTGAACTGTTTCTCAGACGAATAAGCTTAAAACGTCTGATCTCTTTCATATGAAACTCGCTTTCTTGGTGTGACTGTGTAGATGTGTGTGTGTGTGTTGTGTGTGTGCGCGCGCGCGCCCTGCACTGCACATTTGTATGGCGACTGAGCGTCCCATGGGCCCAACACGAGCCCCGCGACCGTCCGAATCAGTCCAGACCGTCTGGGATGCAGCGGCTTATCCATATTTATGACCGCACACAGCCCATCCTTTTGGAGCCATTACTGATTGAATGACTCTCGCCCCACTTTTTTTTCATTCTCTCTTTCTCTCTCCCACCGGCTCTTTATCGCTATCTCTCTCCCCAGCTTTTGTGTGCAAATGGTGTCGCGCTCTCAACAGGGTCTTCTTTTTTCTTGACCCTTTGCGCGCCATTGCGTGCAGAGACCATATTCACGCCACCATCCGCGCAAAGAGGCTAAAATGTATTTGCGCAGATTATTTTGTGTATGAGAGATGTATAGGGTGCATAGGAAACGAACATGATGAATCAGTGTAGTTTTTATAATCCCCCTTTTTCTCTGGCTCGTTTTTATCCTTCGGTAACGGGACACAAAGATGCCTGTGGTTGTGGTGGCCGATGGTACGTACGCATGCGTTGGTAAACACCCGGCGGCCGCATCACGTCTGCCCTGCGTGCCGCCTCATAACATTAAACAGGATCCGTTTTTTCCCTCGTTTTTTTGCACTGGTTAGAAATTTTGCGCTGGCGTATTAGTGTTTTGGTTCAAATATAAACAACGTAAGTTTAATTCTTTATTTAGGGATTTGAAAAATGAGGCGTTGTTTATTTTGCTCGTGAAATTTGTGTGTCACTGCCGTTGCATCTATCCTCGTTTCGGAACGCGCGATGATAGGTCTTCCAATCCTTTTGGCCGCGCGCGGGTAAAAACGGGAGGTGCATCCCAGACAAATGGCCCGCCTCTTTGCGACGTAATAACGGGCATCTATCATTCTGGTCCAGCCGGGGCCCAGCCTCCGCAGACAAGCCTAAATCTACCACACTAAAGCGGCGAAAAAAACGAGAGGGGGGAAAGAAGGGGAAGATGGAAGCTGATGACGGATTTCAACCCAGAGGCAATTTGTTTCACCCGCGTTGCGCGAATATCTGACGGTACGGCGCGCGAGAGGAGAGGTGCGGAGGGGGGTGCGGCGGCCGTCGTGCGAGGGTCGAGCCTTCAGAACACCGACGAAAAGAGAGAGAGAGA
>NW_026267526.1:41441-44380 GCF_000697945.3 Frankliniella occidentalis | reverse complement strand
TGTGTGAGCGTGCGCGCGCTTCCAGGTGCAGGAGGGACTGGCTGCAGTGCGCGCCGGCTCCCTATGGGTCACGATGCTAATCCGATTGGACGGCCCTCGCGCGCGCGCGCACGCGCAGTGATTACATTTGTTTAACAGCCGCAGATAAAGCGGCGCGGGCTCACCCAGGCTCACCTGGGACTGGATCGGCACACGTCATGTCAGTTTGAAAGACCATCATGTGCAGCTCTGCGCACCCTGCCCTGCTGCCCTGCTGGTCCGCTGCCCGAGTGCCGCCGCCGCTGCTGCAGCTAAGACGGCGGCTATGCGCACACAAAGAAAGGCATATACCGGACTAGCAACGACTAGTAGTAGTATGACGGGCGGGAGAGTTTGAAACATCTGCGGTCGCTGCTGCCAAATGTTAAGCTTCACTTATGTTCTCCGGCTGCCCCCACTCCCACTTTTGTGCCGCGGGCTGGGCGGGCGGCGGCGGCGGGCGCGCGGGCCGCCCGAGCCTTGCCCCGCTGATCCAGATGATTGCCCTGATAACTCTTGTGCTCTATACGCGCCGCATTGAACGGACCCCTGTGACGCAACCTCCACATCCTCTGCGGCGTGCGTCGCACCCCCGACCGCCACGCCACGCCCCCGCCCGCCGCCCCAGTCCGGCTGCTGACCGAGACTCTTGATACGCTTTGCTTTTGAAGATCTTTTGCCCCGTTCGCCTCCGGTGCAGGTCGGCCGGGCCGGCCGATCGGGCCCAACTGAACGCGAGTATCGAGAAAGCCATCGGCAGCAGCCAAGGTTGTTGCGAACGGGCGGTGAGGGCGGCGCGGAGTGGTTGATAGTGGTCGTGCGAAAGGGTTACGCCACGGCTGCTGCTGCTGCTGCCGCCGCCGCGCTCTGCCGGAGGTCTTCGCAATTAAGTAATATCGATTCATTAATCGCCTCTATGCTTGCACCTTCGGTTTTCTGCAGCTTAACGGCCTGCCTGTTGTTTGTTCTGCCGTATCGTGATGCTCGTTCGTCGTCGCCGCCCGCCGCGCAGCCCAAGTGGGTCAAGAGGTGCGTTTTTCCAGGTTGTTGCTGGGGCGAGGGCGGGTAAATACGCGTCGTGGATTTAGATTTTTGCCCCGAGCGTCTTGAGCGGTTTTTCGTGCATCGGCCGTTTCAGCAATAAGCTTTTCGACATATCTCGCATCGCTGCTCGGTTGTTGTTGTTGTGCGCAGAATCAGCAGCGGAGGCACCAAGCACCAAGAGAACCAAGGGCCCTCCTGCAAAACACATGGCCGTCCTTGAGGGTGCTGCTGCACGTGGAAATGTTCGTTCTTGAAAGGAATTCCATCATAATTGTAGACAGCTTAAGCTTCGATAGGCGTTGGAAGTATCTCACTCTCTGCCATAAACAGAGCGGTACTATGGCTGAGCGTTCTGTGTACGCGACTACCGTTTTTTCTCTCTCTTTAATAGCCGTCTTCTCTTACCTTAAGCCTTTTGTAAGGAGAGGAAACGTCCGTTTGCAATGGGCGGCTCGCAGGCGCGCGACTCGCGCCGAGCTTCCCAAAGACGCCATCAGAGCGCGTTTATATCCCCATCAAAGACATATCGCGGGCGTTACAATTCTTCACGGAAAGGCAGCAACGGGCTGTAACTGAGTGTTCCTCCTCCAGCTCCGTTCTGTTGTCAAGTGATAAAAAATCAAAACAGATTTTTTTTTTTGTTAATGGTACGGTGGGAATGTTTTCTCTGCAAACCGAAATGGCTGCAGAGGAGTATTTAACCAACAAAGATACGGAAAAAAAAGTACCGTTTTGTTGTTTTCGTAGTAGTTGGGCTACCCAGGACTCGCAAAGTTGTCAGTGTGTAGGAAATGTGTTGTGCTTCACAACCTCCAGACAGGCACAGAGCAGGAAACACTCTATCGCTGGGTGACGAGCCGCAGTCGCGACACACACACACACTCACACACACACGAGCTGGAGGAGGCAGGGAACAGAGACGTACTCCTGTGACAACTCAATTTCCACGGCCAAGACAATGGAGGCATCCTGGGGCTGGAGTGGGCCGCACTGGAGAGCGGAGCTTCGTGCGGCCGCCTCATCGCCCTCATCGCATCGACGCGCTTTCCGGAAATACATGTTTTATATCCGGGGGCCCGTTTGCACCCCAGTGCGAGCTAATTGTTTGAGCTCCTCTTATCAGGATGTGTCTTTACGCCACTGCTGTGATAACGCATCCGTGTCTGCCTATCTGCCCATCAATTTGCTCACACAACAATCATTTCGCACACGCGTGGCGCTCTAGCACCGCATCATCTACTCCCCGCCCTCTTCTCACACACACACACACTAAAAGGATTCTCATCAAGATTGCTCCAACAATGATGGGTGTAAAGAGATCTCATTCTCACAAATCCAGAGATGTAATACTGATTGCCTCACAAGACAATGTGAGCAGCTCACGCAACGCCATACTACCTGCTGCACTCACACACGCGCGCGCATGCGCTGCCTCCCACCCACACACACGGAGTTTGACAAAAATACGAGCTCCGCCGAGTAGATGCAGGTCGCGCGGGGATCGTCTGCGATTAAGGTCGAGCATGCATGGCGATGTGTGGCGCTCAGTGTGCAGTTGATTTGCTCAGGCAGTTCGCTGGGCTGTTTTTCATATTTATTTTTTTCAGTGTTTGGCGTGGAAGCGTTTCTGCTGCTCAAGAAGTAGTTTCCGTGAAAAGGGTCGCGTGAGTGGCGGGCGGGCGCGTTAGCGAGCGGAAATGGGGCAGGTGCTCACTCACGGGCATGCAGACCAGCGGGATCAGGTGGAGTGGCCGGAGCGCAGCTTCCGCCCGGTACCCACCCTCTGCTTGGACCATGCGAGGATGCACGGTCGTATGTGACGCACACTGCTCCTGCACGGTAAAAACGACGTCCTGGTTCAAAGACGGTTTGGCCGC
>NW_026267526.1:38021-40821 GCF_000697945.3 Frankliniella occidentalis | reverse complement strand
CACGATCACTAACGATGTGACGCTCTCGGATCATCATCCTTGTTGCTTCCTCTTGTTGGGTGTGAATGGTCGTAAGTCCTTCTATCCCTTCTCTACGCCCCTCTCTTTCTCATCCTCTCTCCCTCCCTCTCTAGCTCGCTCTCGCTTTTGCCCGAGGCGCCGGCGGAAGTGTATCAGGTGATTGGCTGCGTCTGTGGTGCGGAGCCACCCCGGGGAGGGGCATAAAGATGATGTGTCGCTAATGAAGAAGGCCCCCTCCCCTCCCAATTCCCCCTTCCCTTCCTTACTCCTCCCCTTCTTCCACCCCCGTCCCATAACACACACACACACACACACACACACACTCTCACGTTTCTCGTAACTCCTGTCAATCAGTGTGCTGGATATAGAGTATTCCTTGAGCCGCGCCGCTATTAGTCCTGCTATTGTCCCCAGAGCGGCCGCCCCGTCGCCGCGGTAAGTCTGCCGGGGTCACGGTGCGAGTTACGGCGGTCTGCCTCGCTGTGTGCTCTGTGCGGCCGCAGCCTTTTCAGGATCGCGATCCTCAATAACAGTTACCATCGGACGACCATCCGTAGTTTTTCTTTCTCTCAATTGTTCGTTTTTTTCTTTGTTCTTTTAGAAAAAACAAAATTATAGTGTACGCGTCTTTAGCTAGTTTTGAGGAGAACGCAACTTACTTCTTCTGTGTAAGTTAACACCCAACCCGCTGCATAGATTCTCGAGCAGAATCTCCGGCACAAAATAGAATGAATAGTTTTCGGGCGGCCCTGGACCGGCCCTGCCCGCGTGCCCTGCTTCGCGCCGCGCCCGCGTTGCGTTCGGTAATGGACTGTCAACTCTCCGGAGCGCTCCGGGCCGCGCTGCTCGTGTCCTCCGGCGAGACACACCGAAACGAAGCGAGCATTCAGCATCCAGGGGGAGAGGGAGCGGCTCGGGGCGGACAGCAGCGCTGAGCGGAGCTGGGCCCCGGGGGCAGCGGCACGCTAGCCTCCAAATCTATTACCGGCTCTCCTAGCCCCCTTCCCTTGTGCCCCCTTCCTCCCTCCTCCCCTCATGTGTTCCGTTCGTTTTTCAAATTGAATTAAGGTGCGTCATCCAGTGCGTGAAATCCAATCAGCGAGAGCGGGGGGGCCTGCGTGTAAGTCGCGAGCGAATGCCGGCCAGTTACGTGCGTTCCGAACGCCGTGTCATGCGTATTGATCTGAATGGCCGCAGTAAATGAGGGGGTATTGATATCGCCGTACTTACTTTTGCCAGCGGAGGGCGTTTCGTAACACACAGTCCAGGGGTGGTCCCGCTACCGTCTCGCTGCCCGCATGGCGGCGGCGCGGTGCACGGCGAGGGGTGTCAAAATACACGTACTTTATTCGGCGCGCTCTCTGCTCTGCGTGCGAGAGGGTCGTTCGCTGAACGCACCCTACCCTGCCTGCGTGGCTTGTGCGGTACCCTTTTGCATGACGACCTGGTGTAACCAAGCAATAGCAACAGCAGCATGCAGGCATGGGTCTTCGTTTTCACGTTCCCTCTCTTCTTCTGGTCTGTTTCGCCTCCGGTTGATGTCCGCGCCGAATTGTTTCGGCTGGGTTCTAATTGCGGGGCACGGAGGTGCGGGCTGGGTCGGGCCGGGTCGGGCCGGGTCGGAGCGGTTTGGAGAGCGGGTCGGAGGGGTCGGGAGGGGCAGGCCGGGAGCGCCTAGGGTGCTGGGCGGGCCCGCCCCGCCGTACGGCCGCAAGGGCCGGAGGTCACCCGGCAGCGGCGGCAAAAACATTACGAAACCAAATCACGCAACGATCAAACGGATATTTAACTGCGTGTCACTGCGCTAACTGGGCTGTGCGGCCGGCCCATTGTGCGGGGGAGTTGTGCAAGCCTTTATGTGTGTGATAGCGTCCATTTGTCACTCCGCGGAGCTCCGGGGACCCGGCCAGGCCACTCGTTCTGGGTCAGATGCGTGTGCTCCTGGAACGGTTTGTCCAGCCGTCGCCTCCAGCTCCTCCACGGTAAGGCCCGCCGCTGCCTGCGCGGGCCGGCGTGGCGTGGCGTGGCGCCGCGTCCTCTCTCAATTACCACGTTCCTCTCCTTCCTCCGGGGACGTTTTAATCTCCTTATTTTTGTCCCCCTAATTATCCTTGTTCGCTTGCCTCCGGATTCTCCTCTCTTAATTTGTTGCCACGCATACGGCATTGCATTGCATTGCATCCCGATGTCTGCTGCACCGTGGCCGCGAGTCCGGAGCGCTCTCTCTCTCTCTCTCTCTTTCTCTCTCTCTCTCTCTCTCTCTCTCTCTCTCTCTCTCTCTCGTATACGCGTATACCGATGCGGACGCAAACGCCAGAGAGGAGCCTGAATTTCGTTCGCAGCGGGGACGCCTTTCTAATTGCCCGTATGCCTCGCATGGACTCCGGGACATGTCGTCCTCCAGGGCCTTCTCTCACCTCGCTGGGCTGCATTCGGCGAAAGCGATAGCGGGCCACTGGTGTGTTTCCCACAGCAGCAGCAGCAGCCGCAGCAGCCGCAGCGTCTGGACCCTCCGCCCCGGCCGGGCCGGACACGCGGCAGTGACAATTGCGATGCTATCAAGAGCAGTCTCCACCTCTGACCTCGCTCGCCAGCGGGGCCGGGCCAAGGGTGGCTCCTAATAGGGCTCTGCGAAAACTTCTTCTGCGTGCTCTGTAATGCAGCAAAACTGCTTTCCCTTGAAGGAGCACCCTGAGGAACACCCGCGCACCCCCAGTGGCACTGTGACGACGGCGAGCTCGCCGAACCAGTAGAACAACGGCGTGTTAACCTATTGTCA
>NW_026267526.1:25100-33158 GCF_000697945.3 Frankliniella occidentalis | reverse complement strand
TTTTTTTTTTTTTTAACTACCCACAAGAAGCCGCTGTAGGAACAAAATCAAGACTGTGACGAAATTTCCATTGAAACCAGATAACATTTCTTTAGCTCAAACAAAATTTGTTGAGTTTGCTAAAGCTTTTTGTTTTTTGTCTCCATCTGATCAGAAAAATTGACTTTGAAATTTTCGTTTAAATTGAATCTATTTTTTAGGTGTCTTTCAAACGAAAGTCCATTTTGCAAAATGTATATCGAGGCATAGCAGAGCAAGCTAAATTTAAATTTTTAAACTGAAAATGTAATCGTGTCCTCCAAAAATGTTTTTCTTGACCGTGTTTTTGCAAAGTGCAGCCTGCAACGGTCAAAAAAGAAAGTCACTCGTTGAAAAGTTGTATCCGTGACATGCACAGCTTTTCCGTTATTGTCCTGTTTTTAAATTTTGTTTTGCTTGTGTGGTTGAGATAAGTGACACGCAAAGCTTGGCTGGGGCGGGAGGGAAACAGAGATATAAGCAGGAAAAATGGCATCCCCTTTGTATCCTGCTGTCCTGCCGCCGCTGTCCTGCTATCGGCCGGGACGGGCCCGCTCTGGCCTCGCGCGCGTTATTGGAAGCAACGGCTTCATAAAACGGCGCTTATTATTGCCCTGGGTCGGCAGCAGGGGCGGCGCCGCGTGAGGTGGGGAGCGTCGCAGTAGGACGCCGGGCGGCCAGCGTACGCGGGGCGCGGCTCGGCCGTGTAGGTTAAGCCGTGTCGACAGTAATGTGATACGGACGGACAAAAAGTCAGCGGCTCGAGACGTCCTTCCTCCTCACATCGACGGCCGCGCGCGGGTCGCCACCGCCGCCGCCACCACCACTAGGCTACTTGTGCATACAATATGCCGTCCGTTTCGAGAGGGGGACGGAGCGCATCGAAGCGGATGCGTCGCCTCGTCATTGGGCGCGTTATAAACATGTTTGCAGGACGCGTGCACGTGTGCAGTCAGTGTCAGTGCTTGCGACACGGCACGGGCGGTGAGCAAGTCGTCGCTCGTGGTCTCCTCGGTGGAGGTGGTCGCGTCCAACGCGGTAGCCGCCGCCGCCGTCATTGTCCATCGCATGCATTTCGTCTTTAAAACATAAGCAAAGAGGGCGCATTATTTTACGCGCGTCGTCCCGCGAAGCCGCGTGGTCAGGTGGGGCGGGGCACCGCGCGGGGGCTCGGTGTGCCCTCACGTACCCACCTGCCGTGCCCGCAGCCCAGCGCGCCCGCCTTATTTTCTTTGTTTGCAAAACATTATCCCCCCGCGCGCTCTGCTTGCAGCTCGTCGCGGACGGCACGGGGGAGGAGGGGAAGGTGGGGGACGCGACGAAAACGAGAGTTATTCAGATGATCTCACATAACCATATCACCGGCCCGCGGGTTATTCAATGCGCCCCGCGCGGTGCAGTGAGAAGCGGCCCGCGGTGTGAATTTCACATCAGCGGCGAGGAAGACGCGGGCGGCGGAGGAGGAGGAGGACGGCGCGGCCAGACAATGGTGTGCTATGATTACACGTTTTAATTGTGACTATTATGAAGTCGGTTGCGTCAGGCGCGGGGCTGCGGCCGCGGCATGTCCGATTGCTGATTGTTGAAGACGTGTCCGCCCCGTGCCGTCCGCGGCCAGGAGGGCGAGTCGCACGCTCCACATCCAGCGGCAGGAGCAGCAGGGCGCGGGTGCATGCCGCAGCAGGGACCAGCGCGCCGGCGCACCCGCGCGTCCGGGGGGCGGAACACTGACTACACGTGTCAGCCTAAGCGCTGCTGATTGAGACCAGGCAGCTCCAGGGGCAGGGCCGGGGGCGGTGGCAACCCCCGGCGCGCCCTCGCCGCCCCCGCCCAGGCTCCATGCCGCGCCATCTCCTCCCTCTCGCACCGCACGGCCGCGGACACGCCACTGGCCGGGGCCGGTATGGCCGGGGCCGGGGAGGGCCTCCTTGTATGGCCTCTGCCGGCCGTGTCGCAGGGTGTGGATACACATGTACGGCGGGGACCGTCGGGGACCCCGCTCTGGGCGTGGCGCGCCGCGCCTGTGCGTTGCGGTGTGCGCGTCGCGCGCTCGGCTCTTGGGCCCTGCCCTCGGTAATGGGATTCAGCACGGGGAGGAATCAAATAAACAGGCGGGACGCAACGGGACGCACGGGTGTCAGCCACGGTGTCGCCGCCGCGGAGACGACGACGACGACGACAACGGCGTCGTCGAAAACGACGTCGTTTGAGTCGACGCGCCGGGATGGACGGCGCTGACAGCCTGCATGTCTTCGTCACACGGGGCCGCGGCGGTTGGTGGTGGCGGTGCGCGCGCGCGCCGCCCGCCCTCCGCTGCAACAACTTCACCACCTGCCTCCCCTTGTAAGCGTCGTATGCCGAAAATGCGTTCGTTGTCGTTGTGTGTTTTTTTTCGGCCAATGTGATGGGAAGGCCGTGAAGCGCTGGCTGCTGACGTGACACCGTCAGCGCGCGTCGGGCCGCCATGCCATGCAGGGCAGGCCGCCGGTCCCACGCGGGGCGCCGACGCCCGGTGCGCGGGTGCGGTCCGCCGCACCGCCAGGGTGGCTTTGCACGCACGCACGCACCCACGCACGCACACGCGCGGGTGCACGGGAGCGCCTGCCTAACGGGACTCTCGGCCGCCTCCGACGCCCTTCAAGGGCTTGCATACGCGTGACGTCACGCGAAGGACGGATAACGGTGCGCCAGCAGGAAGGGCGCGTCTAGGGTGACAGTCATCTCCACTTCCCCTCCGCACTCTGCACTCGCAGCAACGTTGCACTCCGCACGTTCATCCATCCTGCTGGTCGCTCCAGGCTGCTCTCTCTTTATCACCTCGATTTAACTCTGCCCTATCATTTCTGCTTTGACTTGGTTTTTACACGTTGCGACAATGCGTCTGTCGTTTTCGGTCGTTTTCGAATGAGATCGTAGCTTTGCACTCCCACTATAAAAAATAAAGATGGCAGTTATAAGCTAAAGTAGTTTTGAGGACTATCGGTGATTGTCGACTCACTCATCGGGCTCCTCGGGTTCTGGAAGTTTAACTGTTGAACCAGCTAATTTCCCCAAAATACTAAACTCGACTTAAAGTTTTTACTTTTTTTCATATTGCAAAAACCATCGAGATTTTCCTCCTTTTAATTTCGTTTTCATTAAAATTGCGCCACCCGCTCGTCTTTAGGAGTCGCCGCCGCCGTGGCAGTGTGTCGGTGCGTTTCCCATGCCCCTTGGCTCCGTGTCGCAAGCAGGCCGGAAAGGCGTTGTCAGGAAGAGGACCGCACATGTAAATCGGTCAAGAGACGACCGGCTGAGGGGATCGGTGGTGGGAGGGGAAAGGGGGGAAAATCATATGGAGACCGGCGACGGGGGAGTGCAGTAGAAACAGCGAAACAGCAGCTCCCCGTTGGTGGCGCCGATGGCCGCACTTGGCTTTTTGTTGTGTCCTTCCCTAGGGCGGCCGGCTCGTGCGGCGCATAGCACCCCGTCACCCGCGGGGCGCCCACTGCACAGCGGGCAGCCCGCGGCGCATAGAGGAGCGTGGCGGCGACGCTACCGGGAGTTTGTACACCTCCTCGAAATAAGTAAGAGGCCATGAAAGTCCCATCTTCGGTCGGAGCAGAGCCAATTAATTTAATGATCATCCTTATTGCGCACGGGGACCAGCGCTGCCGTTGCTGCTGCTGCTGCTGCTGTCTTCGCGAAAACGGAGAACGGCTGGTCCGGGCCGCGCCGGGCGGTTCGGTGCGGGGAGGGGCGCGGGAAGGGGCGCGACGAAAGCAATGGGCGCTCGCTGCTCGCGCGCTAGCCGCCTAAAATGGAGACGCTCCGTTCAATTAAGTCCTCGCTCTGCGCCGCCACTTAAGATATGGTAAATGGGAAATGTGTGTTGTTTTCTTGTCTGTGCGGCTGCCCGCTCGGCCCCCGATTAAGCTTCTGCCCGCGCTGCTGCCTGCTTTTAGTTAGCTTCACCTGCCAAAATCTTTTCCAACTTCCGCGCAACGATGTGATTTCCTCACGTCGCCGTCGTTGTCCTCCTAATGAGATTTGCCTGCATTAAAACGCGCCCAGCGGCGGGGGCAGCAGCGGTGGCGGTGGCGGCGAGTGTGGGAACAAGGCCAGCCCATCCTGCAAACAGGTTCCGCTGCCCAATGCTGCCCTGCCGGCCGGCCATCCTCAACCTGATATAACAGGCGGCTGACGGTGGGCCCCGGGGGCCCCGAGGGCCCGGGGGTCCCCGATAACAAAGGGGGGAGCCCTTCGGAGTCTGGCCCTTTGGTGTCCGGGCCGGGCTGCTGGGCCCCGGGGGCGCGGCGGGCACCATCGCGTTCAGGTCTCCGTGAGGGGGAGGAGTTGGCTATGGCCGGCCGCCGCGCCGCCACCCCCGGGCACCGACATGCAAACCCAGTTCATGCTCCAGTTATCGTCCCAACGAATCGCAAAGGGAGAAAAAAAAGAAAGGAGAAGGCATGTTGTGTTGTATAGCCAGCAGCCTGCTAGCCGGTCGAAGCATTATTTCATCGACGCCGAAATGTGCCCCCTGGAAGCAAGGGGAGGGGGAAAGTAAAATCTCGCGCCATCCCAGAAGGTGCGATTCCTGGAGCCGTGTGCGATGGCAGCACGAGTGTTTTCCGGCACGACTGACACGGCGTCAGTACCTTGATAAATAGATCAGCATCGATATGAATGCAGTGTCACACGTGCTAATTGATTTTGCATACCGCATGCCCAAGGCCGGCGCCTTGCAAATTGTATGATCAAGTGATAAAAGTACTGAAGTGCGTGCATGCCAATCATGGGGGTGACAACAGCTGCATACAAAGTCTGTCAGCGGCTTTTTATCATCATCCTGCCTTGTCGTTCTGTTTGTCATGTGGTGAATTTGTCGTAAAGGCAGACTCTGATAAATGTTTAATCGACCAGACTCTGATAAATGTTTAATCGACATTCCATCCCCCTTCTTGGGGTTGAGGGAGTGGTTGAAAGAACCGCCTTCTCGCGATCTTCTGCTCGTCGGCGGTTCTCTCCATGAAGGTGTTGGCGGCAGCGACGTTGCCATGCACCGAGACCCCTTCTCGCCGACCGCCCGGCCGACGACTGCGGCCGGGCCGGGCGCGCCACCGGGCTGGTCCTTCCCTCTCCAGCGGGGCCCGGCGGAGACGAGCGGAGCCGAGCGGTGCCGAGGCGCAGAGCCGAGCAGGGCCGAGCGTCCACTCCGCGTCCCGTTACGCGCGGGGCCCGACCGCTCCCCTCCCTCCCTGTCCTCTTCCACTTCCTTCTTCAGCAGCCTGGACCAGGGAAGCCTCTCCCGTTCGTCTGTCTCTCTCGCTCCCGCCCGCCGTCCCCTCCCGCCCGTCTTGCAGATCCGCACTTTCTATTTCAACCAGAGCGCTCGCTCGCTCGCTCTGGCCGCGGACTCCACCCGGCCGCGCCCCACCCTGTCCTGTTCTCTCTCTCTTCTTTGCCTCTCCTTTCGTGGTCTGTCCTCCGCTCCGGTCCCGCCGCTTCTCCGCGCGCGTCCCTCTCCCTGCCTCTCGCGCTCTTCCTTCTCGTTCTCCGCGGCCGTTTTATATTTTGTTTACATCGCGGTCCTCGGGCGTGGCGGGCGCCCCCACCAGGCCGCAGCGCCGCAGCAACCGCCGCAGCAGCGCGACGCGACGTACCTGACCGATTAGACGAAGAACAAAGTAACTAGGGCAAAAGCGGTGAGGCCCGGTGAGAGAGAGAGGGAGAGAGGGGCGTCGCCGAGGTGGGGGCAGCGGACCGAGCGTGGAGGGGGCGCGTGGAGGGGGTACAGGTGCCCCTCTCCTCTCGCGGCGTGGCGGGGCGTGGCGCGGTCCAGCGGTGCGGTGCCCTGCTGCTCTGCCCCGTACATCGCACCGCGCTAGCGTCCGCGCCGCACACCGCCGCGCACAGCGTCCCGACGGAACGTCGACGGCCACCCCGTGGGCGCCCCGGAGACGTCCCGCCACCGGAGCAGCCACCCCCGAGCTGCCTTTCGGACGGCCCCAGAGCGACCTAGGGGAGCAGGACACCTGGAGTACGTCACCGCCGTCCTCCGGCCTCAGCGCGGTCATCCCCCGCGCCCACCCCGCCGTGGCCTGCAGCTCCCCGCCGCACCCCGCCGCGCCCTGCTCCTCCGCAGGAGGGGAGGTGGGGCCCGCCCCGCCGAGGGCGCGCGCGAAAGCAAGAGTGAGGTGCGGGGTGCCAGCCGGCCGCCCCCCCTCGGGCCGCGGGGCCGCGCACCCCCGTCCCCCCACCACGGGGTCCCAGGGCCGGGCCCCTCCTAACGGGACGTAGCGGGACGGCCGCCCTGGCCGCCCTGGCGGGCCCTGCCTGCCCTGCCCACCACCCCGCCCTGGCCAGCACGTGGCTGCAGTCGCCAGTCGCCCAGGAGAGGGAGGACTGACTAGCCTAGAGGTGCAGGAAGTGATGTGAGTGAGCGAGAGAGGGACAGTGTGGAGTGGTCTGCCGTGGGGTCAACAGGCCGCCCGGTGAGTGGTCAGGAGTGTGCGCTACCGCCCCTCGCCGCCTCCCCGGCCGCCCCACCCCACCCCGCCCCGCCGTGCCCGCGGCCGCCCTGCCCCGGCTGGGCCTCCACTCCACTCGGCACGTCTCCGTCGACCGCCACCCACCGGACTCGCACCGCGCCGCTCGCGCTCCGCCCGTTCGCTCGCTCGTTCGCTCCGCCCCAGGAGCGGGCCGGACCGAGTCCGCCGGACCTGCAGCGCCAGCCCCATGGCAGCCCCATGGCCGGCCGCCACCGAGCCCCGCGCCCCGCGAGTGTGCGTGTGCAGTGCAGTGCAGTGAAACTCAGTGATTGTTACGGTCATCAATTGATTGATTGATTGAAAAGTGGATGAGTGCTGGTGTTGATTGTGAACGGATAACCTGGATACTACGACGACAGTGTTGTGTGTGATAATATTTTTCAACGACACCAGTGCCTCGTGGCCGAGCTTTTGGATACCTTACATCGCTCCGGCCTCCCCGTCAAAGTGAGGTAAGAGAGTGCAAGTGGCTGTTGGCGTGCGGCGACGAAATGACAGCCGCAGCCATTCTGTTGCGCGAAACTTGTTCGTTGTGGCGACTTCAATGCCGGAGGCTTCTCCAACTAAATCCAAAGTCGAGTCTTGAGAGAAAATTGACTTTTGTTACGTATGTCGCGTTGTTAATATTTTTTCGTAGACGGGGTCTAATTCGGTGAGAGCTTTTTGGGGTGTCACACAAACAAATATCGTCAAAGGATTGTTCCGAGAGACGTCGAACTGTTTTGCGTGCATTTCGCAAAAGACCGAGCGTGTCGTGTTCCTATCTGATTATTCACCGCGCACTCGCGGCCGCGGAAACTTCTTCTCGAACACATGCCGCGCCGAAGTGCCGTGAAATGGACGTGCGCGGTGTCGGGTCACCTTGCGCTCCTAGCGCCCGCCCGTGCGTCCTAGCGCGCACACTACGGTAATGTAATCTCATGAATGTTAAAAACATTTTGCGCGCTCGATTCACTTCCTGGACAAACACGATCGGTTCAGCTTTGTGGTGTGCGCGCGGCGGGCCCGGGCGAGGCGGCGGTGGCGTCGGTGGCCTCACGAGGGGGGAGCCGCGTCCGAGTGAGTCGTAGACGCCGTCCTATGTTCGCCGCGCTTGCCGGGCGCGCGGGCGCGCACCCCAGATGCCACCGCCGCCCGTCCGCTCATGACCCTCGGCATTGCATAAGCAAAGAGCACTAGCGTACGTGTGCGCACGGGGTGTTGGGGGGCATCCGCGAAAAAGTGCCGAAAAAGAACCGGGGGGCCTCGCCGAGCGCTGGCCGCGGCCGCATACGCGATCCCGATGCATTTTTCATGGGCCGCCGAGCGGTCGCCTGGGAACGGGGCGACGACGCTGCGGTGGCGTGAGGCTCGGTGGCACGGGGAGCGCCCCGCAAGGCTGGCGTCCGGGAGGCGCGGTGCCACCCCACCCAGGCATCGCGCCCGCTCCGCGGAAAAGCAAAACTGAAATGTCTTCCACTGCTCAAGTTGCGCGTACCGACTCCGCTTATTCAAATAGCCCGCGCAG